>NC_026476.1:4449461-4588726 GCF_000240135.3 Fusarium graminearum PH-1
CTCGAGAGCTGCTAGGTTGTTCATGTAACCAGAACGGAACATGATATCTCGACACTTGGACCGCACTATGTTCTGCTGTAATTCGTTGACACACTCGCAGCCCGCCACGAAAAGGGGCCAGAGCAGAAACTTCTCGGCGCTACTGCCAGTATCCAAGCTCGTTGCGTAATAGACAACTTGGCTGACGAGGCTCTGAATGCTCTGATGCCCTGAAGGTAGCGACGGGCTCACAAGTCGCTCCGTGTACAGAAGCGCGGCGTAGCGAAACGCCTCAGAAAGTGACTCCAGATCTCGTAGCTGGCTCTGTGAGCAAGGTTCAGGCAGTGAAGCACTGACGCGAGATGCATCAAAGTTCCAGTTCTGAAGAGCCAGGCGTGCTTCCTTCCACTCATGCCAGAATAGCGAGCGATTCTCCTCGTACGACATGGCTTGTGCGCTCGTGGGTGAAGCTAGATCATCGTTGAGTATCGTACTGAATCGACTGTTGTTGAGGATACTTGTTTCCCCCGTCTGCTCCCCTGACACGTTGAACCGTGTAAGTGATTCTCGACGAGCATGGCCCAGTGGAGAAATGTATGACGAAGGAGATAGCTCAGGCAACTCCTGGACTCTGGCCGGGGTCGATGTGTTTTGCACAGGGCGGTTTTGTGACAACTGGTTCAGGCGGCCCAACTTGCTGATGGTCTTGAAAAGCTCGCGGTCACACCCCACCAGGTTCTCGGTTCCGATAGGTAGAAGCTGAATGTCTGGTATCCCATTGAACCCAGGATACACTTGGGCTTCGCGTTCGTTGATGCTCGCAGAAATGGCGTCAAAGTAGGTGAATATCGCTTCCATCCAAGCAGAGTTGCTCGAGGCTGTGAGATATTGAGCTCGAAGAGCCAAAATCTTGCTAACACCGGCAAACTGGGTATGGAACTTGGCGATGCCGGACTCAACCATACGGTAATGGCAAAGAAGGAGAATCGTGGCGAGTACTGAATCGTGAATTGCCTTGGTACGGTCGTTGAGCTGCTCGTTTAATAGGTGCACAGCCAAGTTACGGTGTTGGTATTCCTCGGCGAGGGACAGGTCGTCGGGCTGAGTGTCTGCCATGTCTTCGGCGGCATGTTTGTCAGCCATCAACTTCTCTGAAATTTCTCGAGTATCACGTCCGAGACTCAATTTCCTCTTCATGCGGAGATTGCAAGATGCAAGAGCACAAATAGCATGGCTCAGACTCTGGCTGTTTACAGCTAGTCGCAGAATATGGTCTCGAAAAGGGTTGTGTGGCCCGTCGATAAAGACCATTGAGGGACACATGATATTCTCGTAGTAATCCATGAAAAAGGGCATCTTGGAGATGAGGTCCTGGCTCACATGAACAGATTGGTTTTCGGAAGCGGTGGGCCACCCCGAGGGAGCAAAGTCCGAGTGATGAGATTTAACGTCTTCCTCCTGCATCGTCGGAGAATGCCAGGAGATGGGCATAGAGCCGTAGCTGGCGCTATAGGTATCGACTTCAGGCACGCCTACGCACGTTAGAACCAAGGGATTCATTGGTTCCATCTGAGCTTACCGAATGAATCACAATCGCGGACAATCCTGTTACCCAGGTGCGAATCAAAGGTGTCGGTATGAGAGTGAAGACTTGAGCTCATCTCTGAAGGAGCGTGGGCAAGACTCGGACACGAGGTTGGAGCAAAGGTCCTTGCGTGCTCGACGTAAAGAGAGGAAGGGGGACTCTGAGGGCCCGGGGAGCTCGTGCTTGTCGTATAGCTGTCGTACATGTAAGATGGGCTGTGAACGTAGGAAACATCATCTCTGGTGTAAGATTGGCTCATGGGTGATACGTAACCCACGTCCGGAGTGAGGGGGTCAATGGATGATGAGAGGTTTTCGGTGACGAGAGGCATGGGAAACCGATGCATGTTGTGGCTTGTCTCTTGTGCGGGAGAGTAGTTGATGTTGCCCCAGTTTCCTTGGTGATGCATGGGGGCTGCATGCTCAGGATGTGACATAGAAAGGTAGTCGTATCCTGCCATATTGAAAGGTGTCGTGGGAGCGGAAGCAACTTGGGTCACGGCAGGAATATCAATAGGACCCTGGCGCATTCTTCTCGTCTCGTCCTCTGTTCCATGTGTAACAATGGAAGAGCTGGATCTTGAGGAAGCAGTTGAATGTTTTCTCGGCTCACGAGTAACAGGAGGAGCTTTGGCAATAGGCAAAGACAGGCCTCGGAGCTTGCCTCGACTAGCAACACCAACTCCCCAAGTAAGCTGTGTCTTATAACCGGAGCATTCACTGCCAACCTCGAGACATTGGGAGCAATATGGCCGTCTACGGTCACACTTGATGTTTTTCTTGGAACAAGAGAAACAATCATCAGAGGCACCACCGGCAGGGGCACGTCTTCTGCGCTTTCGCACTGCTGAGGGATCTTTGACTGTAACAGTCGGCTGTGCCATAGCGGCTGTCATTTTTGTATAAGTTGAGGAGGTGAGGTGCAGGTGAGGTGAGGTAGGAAGTGTGTTTATCGACTTTGGGTTGCAGAAGGTAGGCAGGTAGTCAAAATGTAAAAGCGAAAAGGTCGAGATGAGGTTGATGGTGGAGTTGAAGGGAAGTAAAGAGCTTGAATAAGGTAACTCAGAAGAGTAAAGTCGATGGGAAGTATTTAGAAATGGCGGGAGAACGATGTTAAAGTATACAAGAATGCCAGGAACGATGTGTAGATATGAAAGTGGCGCTCTAGGATGGTATAAGGCAAGATGAAGGCCAAACTGAAGAGGCGAGGGGTGTCCGGAGCTTGGGGGAGGGTATCGCCCAGTACTTGAGAGTACTGGCAACAAGACCCTGAAGTTGCAACAGGGATCATGATGGGGGAGCGCGACCTTTGGTGGGTGTAGGTTGTGGAAGAGGGTGTACATATAAGACTGGACACTACAGGGAGTAGCGTGGGCAGCATGGATGTACCTACAGTAGATAGGCACATTCAGATCGAGCAGAGCGGGAGAGACGTCTGATGAGAGACGGGAGTGGAGAGAGGGTACTCTGTACGGGGGATGGATGGGATGGGGACGATGGGGGGCACCGTTAATATTGGTGCTGGCATCATCATCCCGATCCCAAGTCTAAGTAAGCGTACTTTTTTTCCCACAGACCAAACTGTACCAACGCTGAAGATCAGCGGGGGGAGGACCCATGAATGCCATTTCGGCCGAGGTTGACGATAGACCGAGAGAATACTGAGAAATGTAGGGGTTCCCCTTGCATCCCATTCATAACTAGAAATTGTTTTAATTTCAGGCGACGAAACTCAGTGTCTGGCTTGTTGGCGTAGTAGATGGTGGTGGTGGTGATGATGAGAAGCGTGGGACTCATGTCGCTGTTGTTTGGAGAAGGACGAATATATGGGGAGGCAGACAGGTTTCACTCATCCATCTGCCTGTACTATAGCTCTGAACAGTGCAAGTGCAGTAAATAGTACAGCAGGTAGAAGGAGGGGCGGGGTCGAATTGCGTGGGCATGCCTGCCCTCTCTACCTTACTGCCATGTCATGCTCGCTACTGTACGAAATCGATGGCAAGTGCGACTAAACAAGTTACCTGTCTTGGATGCTACGTAAGATAAAGATAACGTGGATACCTGGTCTCGCATATGAAAATGTGAGCAGTCGCAAGTATTCTTCTATCTTTACCTCTGCATAGTAGTAGGGGGGTACTTTTTGCCCCAGGAAGATGGGCTACCTGACCGGTCGTGTAAGTCCTTTCTCGTCCTGTCTTTGGGGTAAACACCCGCCTCAAGTCGTCGTGTGGAACCTCCGCCCATCGTTCGGTGGACTACGGACTACGGGGTCTAAAGCCCCCCGGCTTCATCACCATCTACGGTTTAGTGGCCGTCGGTATAGCGCTGTGAAGCACCCCTAGTCCCTAAAACTGCCCTGTCCGTTCCCACATTGTCTGGGGGTTTCTGATTCGGCGAGTTCGGTTCGTTGGTCAAGTCAAATCAAATCAAATCAAACTCCCTGCTGGAGCGATGGAGGTCTCGCTCGCTCTCTTCCGCTACTAACCCCCCAGGCTCTTGTTTAGGATCTTTGCCGTGCAGATTCATCGTCTCGGAACACGGGTTCATCAACAGATATAAGCTTGCCTCGTTCTGTAATGACGGACAGAAGCAAGCTTGCACAAGGCTACCTAAAGACAAGGTTGAAAATCTAGGCCCATTTCGGGTAGGAGTGCAGCGAACGCCAAGTCGGGGACGATTTCACAAATGGAATAGAGCCTCAAAGCATAAAATCCGCCGGTTATAAACTCATGACTGCGTAAATATCCAAGATTTGCAAGATAAACACAGGCCAAGTTATGTAGTGAGAGAGAGGAACTTTTGCTTTCTCGGATTGATGTGAAACGAAATATGCCCAAAGGCTCATATGAATAGTATCTAACTGGAAAACCTGACCATCCAGTTAGTATCTCTGGTGGAGGTTCGTGTAAAGTCCTAAGCCCTTCGAATTCCGCGCCTCCTATGACGCCACCTAGGTGTTGACGGATATTGCAGACCTCATCTCGGAAACCGGTACGACAACGGTATGTAACCGAGCCACCTGAGGCTTGGTTCAAGGCTCTCAACTCTAACAAGAGCTTTGTCCCAGATCAGGCCTATGCTTCCTCTCTAGATAGTGGTGGCATATGACAGTCGGTTTGAGGCTAAGATCAAGAAGGAATCTTCATACTTGTACCGACGCCCTACATAGCCTGGCGCGTGAATAGTTTGACGCTATGAAGAAAAATTCCAAAGATTCAAACTCAGGGGAAGGAAGTTTTTGCTTGTACTAATTCTCTGCATCTCAATTTTTCCCTGACCGTCTTTCCAGAATGTCATCGTGGACTGTAGACTAAAGCTCCCGTGTTTTGTGGAAAGTGTCCCGGAAACGCCGACGACGCTGAAATCGATTGCCCAACAAGAGTTTTTTTTTTCTTCAAGCTACCACACGATCCATCACTATCAACGTTGTACAGGTCGGGTACTGGGCGGTCGTCGATCATAGAGTTTCGACATCTGCAGGTTCGCGCGGTTCCTGGCAACGGCGAGATAAGATATCCGTTATCATATCCGTAATGGAAACAAAAGATCTTTCATTGCGTGCGAGCTATCTTGAGAACAAAAGAGCCAAGCTATTGCCAGGACCAGGACAAGGACCAGGACCAGACAAGGACACCTGCATCAAGACATGCTGGAGCCATGTCGAGGACCAGGGTAACAAAACCGCCGCCGGGTGCACCTTAAAATCATCCGCTGCAGTTGTCCATAGGCGCTAAAGCGATCCACTCCCAGGGTCATTCAGGTCCTTTTGCAACCTGATAACCCAATCAGGGCCGCTCCTCCCTCCATTTCTCACTACCGTACCTTCTTCATATCCACCCAGAACAACCTCATCCACTCCTCATGCATCCATTATCAACAGTAGAGCAAATCTCCCCGCCTCTTAAAAGCAAAAGGGCCAAGCAGCCTGGGGTTGCCAAGCTCACGATCATCCATGTCATGCCTCTTTGCTTGATTGCTTATTACTTGCTGGCAACCTACCTACCTAGCCAGCTAAGCTACCGCTCTCGGTGGAGCGCACACTACAGAGGAGCATAGCTCCGTCACGTCAATCGCCAGAGCACCTCGGTTCTGGCTCATTTACAAGTGATTGCAACATTGAATCTAAATTTATGCGAACCGTGCTGTGACAGCATGGGCAACTCAACTAAGATCAGGGGTATATTACAAGACCTCAACGCATGTGCCAACGTTCATATTCGGTAACAGCGCCGCCTTGTGCTCAACGGAATCAAACTCAGAAATAGATCCAGAGTCTGAACCCACGTTCTCTTGCTGGGTTGGCGACGTCGAACCTCAACACCAGTATCCGCTCCCTCTCGTTGAATACATACAATGCTCCGCGTCTGCCGGCTGCCGCCCGTTCACTTTGGCCCTGTCTTGCATATCTGCAATTGGGCTGGCAGCCCGATGCCAACCTTGCAAAAAAGGCAGTGGAACCAACGAATCTCTCACCCCGCAGGATCATACGCAGGACAACCGCGCACAGCACATGGCTTGTCGTGGTCTGGAATAGCCTAAGGAGGCAGGGCTGATTACCCCCATGCTGTAGCGCAATTGCGGCCTTCTTGACTGGTTGCTAGACAATCACAGTTGTGTAGCAAACAGACTTTGTATCAACTGTTCCAAGAACAGACCCACGTCATGTTCATCTCGACCAAAAGCAAAAAGATAAAAAGTCGAATAACGGCAATATTGCGGCCACAGCTCTGTGATACACACTAGCGGTAGCGGATAGTTCCCTGCTGGAACAATTCACAACAACATGGGCTCAATTGCCTAGTCACCGTGGCGGCGCCTCATAAACAGAATGGCTTTGCTAGAGCTTCTATGCATTCTTCCACCAGGCTTCTTCGGCCATGTCACACAGGTTAGGCTGCCTCTAACTTCGACCGTACTAGACCATGCACTCAATAGCCTTGGATGGTCCCCCACTCGACCCCCTCAAGTTGCGCCCGTCCACTTACATCATTCATCGACACAACGTCTCGGACTATTCAATGGTTGCGCCAGCCTGTTTACTGGACCTCAGCAGAATCCCCGTAGCATTCTGAAGTTGCGACACGATGATACTGCAACTTACGGACAGAGACCGAGGACAAGAAAAATAAGTTCACAGCCCTGGTGTCGGCCAAAATGCCTGAAAATCCATAGATATTATCAATAAAACAACAGCAAAGAGACCAAAAACACAGTACGTTTTCCTCTTGTTCAGGTCAATATTTAAGGACTGCTAATCTTTTCCACTGCAAATAGTGTCAGTTTTCCAAGATTTCTTCGAAACCATTCTTGCAAGAGTGTGGCTGCTTGCACGCGAGAAATGGATGTTACCCTCGCACTGAGAGCCCGACGGCCACACCTTTGCACGCCGCTCTCGTCATCTGGAACCACTTCAACACCATCACGCACAGTACTGTTTTCAGCCATTTGCAAAGATTACCATCGTTCCACTGTGCCATAAACTCCAGCAAGAACCTTCCACTCTAAATGGCTTCTAGTGCCTAGAGCAATCAACACCGCATGCTCTAGCTGTGTTGTCATACCACCTTGAACTTCTCGATGCCCTGCGCTAGTAATCTTGAAGAGTGGTGTATGGCCGCTACCACATTCAAATGTGCTTCATGCATGTGCGCAAATTCGACGAGGCAACCCTCCTTGGAATTGGAAGCTTTGGACGTTGCAGCCACACTTCTAGAACATGAACATCCCACCGACGTTATCACCCTTCTGGCGATAGTTCACTCAATTACAGGGGGGTTATCAGAGGATTTTTTTAAACGTCTTGACTAATTGAGGCTATCCCCTGACTGATGGTAACACATCACACAGCAAGGGCTACATACGCATATCTTCGCTTACATATTTCTGTCAGTTCACCAGCTCAGTGGTTTAGACGTTGTAACAGTCAAGTGTCGTATCCGTTTCTTATCGGCTTATAATGCAATATAATAGATCCATTACGAGCTGTGATCGACATCAACTCGAGTTTTCTATCTTTAGGACCATAGCTGGCCTCGGTACTGGGCAAACTTAATTCAACGTTGCTCACAAGTGTCGGCCGGTCCCGAGAGAAGACCAATCTCACACACACTTTATCAAGAACCGATAAGGCAATGATCAACTTGCGCCGGTCAACTTAGGGGGGCTGCAGTCAAGGACAGCTGCAGGCAGAGTTCCATCGGTGTCTATATGTATGAGAGTACCGATCCTTCGGTCAGGGATTGGGATAAAATGGCCACTAAACCGGGATCATCCCGAAGGTCAGGAGCACACTACTCGCATTTTAGCCTCTAAAGATTGAAGGAAATTTTGAGAGATGGGATGAACCAACTGAAGATTATCTTACGTGTTTCATTATCACAAACACAAGTCGCGGATTAGGTGCATGAACGCTTCCAGGCTGGCAGCAAAGGCTCTCTCGTCACTGTCTCAAAAAGTTTCAGAAGATCGGAGCCGAGAGCAAGCAGCAATCCCTTTCCAATTCGACCCCTAACGCTTATCCTGGCCTATGAGGAACCCCGAAGTCGATGGGAAGAAACGATATAACGGAGAATCGTCGCAAACGTCGATGTGGCCGACCCATTTTCCTCACCGACAATGCTAGGCGAAACTCTTATCTTTGTCTAACAAGAGCCAAGATTCACGGGACTTGTACTTAAAGTCACCATGTGGGCTATCTCATACTCGATATGCAGAATCAGGGTCGGCTATCAAACATGATTTTGCGGAGCTTAACAGCGGCTTGTCGTCGAACCGGTAGCCAGGCGCCCTTGCTCGGAAACACATGGTGACTGCAATGGCTGCTGCAACGAAACCATCACAACGTGGTTAGCACGGCTACAATGTCTGAAAGGCTTCAATGGCCGAATGCCGCGACCTGGAGACGACTACCGGCGCCGCTTGTCTGAAAGCATTCAGTCAACACACAAGCTAACAAGGCAGTCAATCCAAAGTATCGACAGGGGCATGCTGCGGGGTGGGCAAGGGTTCACCTCTGCAGCCATTCCGAATCAGACATGGGTTTCGTCTAGCCGCACTCGCTAAGCAACAAATCGTGTGTTAGAAGGCCCGAACGATGCTGCGTAGAAGCTAGGCCCTAGGGTCTAAGCCTCATACTTTGCAAAAAGTCCTCTGTTAGCTCCCTGCAGTCCCAATCTCTTCCACAGGGACAAGGGGGCACCTAGAATCAGCAACCACCTGTTGTCAGTGAGGCATATCCATACCAATCAGGTCTCTGTCGTCAACATCCCCTGTACCCTGCTCATCAACCTTATTCTCCCATAATACGTTCTTGTTATTGGTCAGGATGCGATTGATGAACACCTCGTTCTTGGTCACTGGAAAATTAAGAACCAAGCGCTGTGTCACGAAAATTAGACGACATGAGCACCTGTGATCGTGTCAAAACTATGGTCATAGTCACATCTTATTCTACTAGTCTAGTAGTTCTCACCTGGAGAACAAGATTTTCAGCTCCAGTGACTGCCTCTGTACAGTTTTGATGTTCTGGCCGTCCACGAATATCTTGGGCAGGGCATCGGCATTGCCTGGTCATTCACGAGTGCTACCCGACGTATCGACGGACTTTAAGGAGAGGATTTTGGTCGAATTGCTCGTTATACAGGGCACGAGCCGCGAGATGCTCCAGAACTGTAGTGTCTCGGTCCGCAGAAATCGATCAACTTGGCTGTTTAATCCTGGCTATTCATTCGCACAACTGTCGCCATATTCCTTTTGCCAATACCCGAGACACAAATGTCCGACAGGTGGCTTTCATAGTTCCCCCAATTGGCATTTCAGTTCGAAAGACTTGCATATGACTCTTGCTTAAGCGAATTTTCCAATGTCTCCTTAACGCGGCTATTCTACTTGACTTATGAGGAGTCGGTCTGCTTCCCTATCAACTGCGTGCATCTCAGATCCTGAAGGTGATCCACAGGAAGATTTCCCTCGTCGTTTGTCCTTTTTTTTTGCATCGAACCAAGGATTATACTATCTCTTTACAAGGGCTCTAGCCGACGTTGACGTGTTAGGGTCCATGTCCGATTTGCCACAAGCTCCAGGTCAGGTTGGATGTTACGTTGCTGGCAAGGGGATGACGGGCGAACCAAGAACAGTCTGTGCAAGGCCGGGGCCCTACTACTTCGAGCGAGCCATTGGTTTCAATTAGGTCCTTTACGCTGTTTTTCTTCTAATCTTGTTGAGCTGGCGGGCTTGGTATCTGGCATGGTAGACAAGTCGACATTCGGTTATGATCGGGCATCTCTAGCTTGATGACTCGACTCATGCACACATATCGTGGCTTCTCATGAGCAGATTTCATGTATCATGACAACTCAAAAAAGTTTTTTTTGCGATTGACGTTTAGTTGAATCGTGTTTGGGCAAACAATGCTAGGATCGCAAAAAGCAAATCTCATATCCTAGCTCAGAACGAACCGAGGCTCCCCTGGACAATTCGCCCGAACAGTTTAGGGCTCGCGCATCTCATGACAACGGTTGATCGACATTCCGAGAAGAGATGACAGGAGGGACCCCAAGACTATGCAACGCAACAGCAAGGCCCTGAAATCTCTGGTGAAGGGGGTTCTGAAGGTTTCGTCTCCACGTCCCCAGATTTCCCCGCAAACTGGAAGGGCAACTAGAGATGCAAGTTTTCATATCGGGCTGCCATTGCCTTGACTTCACGTGCTGGGCTCCTTTATTATCGCGTAATAGTGTCGCTGTTTTGACTAAAAGTCGGACCAGGGGAATCCTCAACAAGTCTGGCCGACTGTTTGACGGGCACCCTTTATCTCCAATATCCCCGACAAGAAGATGGAGAACCCTACCGACCCCGCGCCTCTCGGCGTTGGTGTGTCATGAGATTACCACCGTGGGGATGAAATTGTGGTGCTTTGTGCCTAGGAAAGTGCGTGGCCTGTCTTTTAAAGTTCGGCCTCCGAGTTGACTCTCTATCCCAGACTGTCACCGTTTCTGCTGGCTCGTGCGGCCTTGACATTCGATTGCTTTCAGCTTCCTTATGCCGAGCGTTAGAATCGTCAGACCGTTGAGGGCCGGACCCTGGTTGCAATGACGGTGGTTCGTGTGTTCTCATAAACCAGCCACACCACCTTTTCGTGTGAGGCTTGAACGTTTTTAGAAGGCAATTTACACGTTCGAAAACGATCAAATCGCCGCCGACACATTTCAATTTCATGTATGCACATGCCCTGGTACCCATGAAACCCCGTGGGCGAGGCAGCGTTGCTGCATGGCATGGTATAACATGGCTCTCCGCTCTGGCAGCGCAAAAGTTCCACTTGATTCACATCGACAGCTTGAAATGGGTCTCGTGCACAAACAATGGTCCGGAGAAATTGAGGAGAGGCTGATATCTTGGCTGCAGCAGGTCGCGTTCTACGTCGACCGTTCAAATTGGCATTCCTGCTTCCCACAGACAAGGCGGGACGGGCATCATTAGGTATAGTAATACCTCTTGTTCGTCCCCCCGCATTCCCCAGACTTTCACGATGCACTGGAGGGGCGGAGCAATAGCATTGCTTATGAAGCCTCATCTCCACTACAGAATGGAGTACGGTACTTGTAGCATGTAGCACCACGAGCAAAAGACAACATCTCATTGAACCGAGTGCCCAGCGTTAATATTACGGACCCGTCCTACCAACGCGAATCATGGCGACTTTCAACTTAACTCGAAAGTGGACATTGCAATAAGTTTCCATTTATCTCATTTGATTTGTGCTTCAGCTGGATGCAATGACATTCGAAAAGACTCACTCCCTCTTTTCTCCCCCTTTCACTATCGCCTCTTGTACGTAATGTTGAAGACGGCCTTGTCTTGGTACTGTACAAAGCCGACGAAGGGCCGGTAGTGATGAGGCTTTACTTTGAAATCTCTTTAACTTAGAGTTTCTCCTATCACCTAAAATTGCGTTTTTACTGCTCAACTCGGAACAGTGCCTAAGCCAAGTGGCTAGTGCAGCACTGCAATCATGAATTTGGCGATCTGAACCTGCATTTATTTGGCTCCCGTCACTTGCTTTACCGCTTGGTGTGCGGCCGTTCTTTGGTGTGGAGGGTGGCATGCAGACTTCTGGAAATCCGGGGAAGCGCGAAGCCACCGTTATGATTCGCACGCAAGAAATATACCATCAGGCAGTGGTGGTGGTTATTCAAGGCAAAGGTTTAACTTATCTGACGGCGGAAAACCTTCCGCAACCCGAGCATAGGGCACCTACTTTGTGGTGCAGCAGGTGTCGGTCACCCTCGGTGCGCGATGGATGATCAGTGATCGACACTTGATAGCTTGATCGCTAGTTTAACCAAAATGTGGCTTGACCAGATATCCAATCACTCAAGACAATCAACCGAGCACAAGATGACGACACGGGTGATGATGCCGCCTTGTGACAGCTCTGAGATAAGTATTTGTGATGTAGGGTAAGAACCAACAACTTGGATTGTCTGCGCATGGCAATGATGAGCTTCACTTGACAAGCTCGACTGAATACTCATGACCTTGGATCGAGATTTGCTTGCCAGTTAGCAAGACAAAACGAGAGCCCTGCACATCACCAACAAAGATTGTTACTTATTAAAGAATACATGATGTTATACTAGTTGGCTATGACTGCCTGATGAGAACATGGTATTGTTACATTCAGGGTGCCGACAGAAGGACCGAAACAACCTGACTGGCGATGTACTTACTCAGACAGTCCCTGAGTATCACATCCTATGCTTACTTGCAGAGCACTCTCATATTTTATCTCTGGTCGTCGTACAAGGTTATAGTTATGTTGTGTTGAAACAATCTCTTCCAAGGCTCCAATGGCAAATCCATGAATAATGGTGCAGGGTAATTTCCACCACACGACCAGCGACTGCGTGCTATATTGACTGGTCCTTGGCTGACAAGCGACAAGTATTTAGCCTAGCAGCTGATCGGGCTCGAAAGGTTTTCGATATCGATTATCAACGAACCCCCATCTTTTGTGGCCAAACAACCATCTAAAAAGTGTCAAGGTTGGCGATAAGCATTACCAAAGGGATGGATGACTGGCCACCTATTGTTTGGTGTCGCCCTTCCTTCTTGATACAATCTTTTCCACGGCGTGTTCATGGACGGCACGTTGTCGGGAACTCCGGGAATCCCAGACAACAAAATAAGCTCGTTATTAGAATGGCGATTGGTGTCCCTGTCAAAAGCCTCGTGGAAACGGGCCGTTGCTGACATGTTCATCGAAACACGTCGGCGTAGTTGAAAGAGCTTACTGCAGATACATCGGCCAACTATCTGGCTTGAAAACTGGGTAGATCAAGGCGCCTTGATCCTGAAACCCCACAGCACTCTCGATACTGCAATCCATGTCGATGTTGTCTTATTGTTACTTCAATCGGATTCAAACCGTCTCTAGAGTCATCAGCTGGCATCTGCATGCGAACTGCGCTTACGTACGATACGCAACGCATATACTTCCGACATTGCACTTCAGTGTTATTCTAAGAGTACTTCTGTGCCTTGTCAGGTCTCGCATTATGATATACTGCGCTGCGTGGGGAAATATTGACTAATATTATATGACAAGATTTGTTTGCCTTCGTATGACGCCGCTTGAGATTTGGACATTCGGGAAGAGCATTGGCGGTGAGTTCAACATGGCGAACTCTTCAGAATTGCTTCGGCTAGCACCAATCTACTCCGGCTCTTGCACACGGTATACTGAAAAGGTGAATACTCAAGTTGTCTGAAACCACACCAGAAGATCAGATGTCCTTTTCGTATGGATAAATGGACTGAAGTCTTGATGTCCCTTGACGCGATGCTTTGTTCCTCGCCGATGGACATATTTTAGTGTCTTCACTCTCTACAGCTCACAACTGCATGAATAGCAGACTGCTTGACTGCATATGTCTTGAACGTACCGTCGGTCATTATTCACAACACCGTTCCCCAGGCATGGGTCTCATGACCAAAAGAATTGCAAATCCCTTTGATGAGGTCAGGGCATGAAAGCACTCACCGCTAAAAAGACTCATATTTGACTAATAGGAACTCAAACTGGTGAGAAATGACCAAGGCTTTCTGATTTTGTTGTTGTTTACTTGGTTAATCTCTTGTTAAACTGGTGCCTGGTTGATAACACAGATGGCGTTAGAACTCGCAAGCCAACGCAAAGGGAATTAGGCAGCATATTGAAGAGAAACTGTATTACAAAATTAAGTAACTTTACTTCAGCGAGTTTGGATTAATGTTTCTAGGCATCTGAAACAGTTGTCCTGCGATTATTGATAGAATTGTTGATGCCTGGTTTTTGACGTTCGGGACTGTGCAGGCATACTACAGGGTAAACTGCATCTCATGGATTGGATACTATCTTGATCCTTATTTCCATCACATATGTCTACCGTAATCCAGGTGTTTATAATGGTACTTATGCAACTTATGAGATACATGCCAAAGAAAACCATATAACAAACTACATTTCTAAGGAAACAAGTACTTCTAGCTTTATGTTAATGGCATGTGTAGAGTTCAGGACATCGACCATCCGCTTTCAAGACATGTTACCGTCCCACAAACACGGATATGATGTTGCACAATAATTTCCACCACTCAATTCAACATGACAACCGAAACTGACAATTCATATATTTATATTTCATTTAATTGACCTGTTACAAGTCACGTGTAATATCAAGGGGTTGCTGGGTTAGCGCGCCACTACAACTGTTCCTGCATCAAATCGTTTAGGCACCACCATTTACACCGTTATAAAGGAGGCACCTCAACCGTTGCATTGGTTTTAGCCAACAGCAAAAATCATTCACTATCACACACGATAGTCAAGACCACACCATCCATGGAGCAATACATCCTAGACAATGCTCAGCGCTTTGATGACCTGGTGAAGCGCTTCAGGCCAGCGCCTATTAAGGCCAAGCCAAGCGATGAAGAGCCAAACCCAAATATCACCATAGCTACTCGCATCAGGCCCATGATGGATGACGAGAAAGAAGAAGGGCAGTTGATTGGTGTTTTTCCCCGGCAAAACTTGCCAGGCGCCGTTGACTTGCACGAACTGAGAAGACCAGTCAGGGGCCCTCCTACTCTGGTTGTAAGTGTATAGCATGTCGTCAACTCACTCAAAGATATTAACGAGATCCAGTCATCAAACTACCGTGTTGATAGAGTTTTCAACTCTGATAACACAACTGAGGACATCTACCAAGAACTCATCGAGCCTCTAGTTCCATGGGCCTGGAGCGGTGGAGTCAGTACCATGTTTGCCTATGGCCAGACTGGCTCAGGCAAAACACACACCGTCAGCGGTCTAGAGCGCCTCATCGCAGAGACCTTTTTCTCCAAAGGTATCCCTGGCACACGAAACATTTCTGTTTCCATCATCGAACTTGCGGGCAACTCGACCTTTGATCTTCTCAACTCTCGAAAGCCCATCTCTATCCTCGAAGACTCCTTTGGAAACACCCATCTTGCAGGTGCCTCTGAGTTTGTTGTCACTGACGCAGACTCTCTGATCAAGCATATCAACAACGCCGCTTCTTTCCGAAGCACTGCTCCGACACAGAAGAACGACTCTTCGTCACGCTCGCATGCTATTTGCAAGATCCGCCTGGAAAATCCTGAGTTGCCCCAGTCCGATGATGGCCTTCTGTATCTCGTTGATCTTGCAGGGTCTGAGGCGGCTCGAGACGTGACAGAGCACTCAACTCAGCGCATGAAAGAATCACGAGAGATCAATGCAAGTCTTTCAGTACTCAAAGACTGTATCCGTGGCAGAGCAAGCGTCGACCCGGCTGGTCTCGTAGCTGGGAAGAAGGCATATGTACCGTTCAGACAGAGTGCTCTGACAAGGGTCCTCAAACACGTTTTTGACCCCGCGGCTGAGCGAAGCTGCAAGACTGTCGTTGTGGCTTGTGTAAACCCGAGCTTCTTGGATGTGGGCGCTTCCAAGAACACATTGAGATACGGGGAGATGCTGAGAGTCACCGTGCCCAAGGCGCCGGTGCAGAAGTATGATGCTGCGAAGCCGAGTACTTGGCCGCATGCCTTGCTACAGGACTGGATTCTGAAGAATGTAAGTTGCCAACAAATCCGCTTGAATAACATAAAGTCGCTGGCTGATATCTCGATAGTCTGGCGCGCCACCAGTTTCTCCTTCTTGCCTCGCGCCTGAAGAAAATGGGACGCAACTCCTTCGCCTTCCTGTTCCCGAATTCATCACCCGATGCCTCAAGACACCAGGAGTCACGCTGGAACAAGCGACAGCCTTCCAAGCCAAGCTCTGGCGTCTTCATATTGACTCCCATCGTATCAAGCCGAAAGCGAACTCTAAGAAGGCCAGTCCTGAGACAGAGAAGTACAGCGCTGAGAACAAGGGTCTTTCGAGTCGTGACGCAAGACCCGAAATGGTAGGCATCCCGTTCAAAGACCGTCTGCGGCCGGGGATGGTGGTCAGCTGGGATCCTGCAGACGACACTCGTGGATTCTATCGTCTACCGGGACGTAATCTCGTCATGATCTTGAGCCCCGAGGGCGATGGGAGCTATCGATGTGCTGTTACAGTGCCTGCTATTATGACGGGGGCATTTGAGATTTACATGTGGCAGCAGGTTGTGGCCTCGGTCGACACGATGAAGGCCGAGGTTTTGTTGGAGTACGATGTTGGGACAAGATACTATTACGAAACCGTGTAGGGCTGTGGTAACGAGAGGTTGGGTGTTAGGTTTAAGTCTAAAGTAAGGCGCGGAAGTTTATGTTGAATCAATGTCTCTACGAGGAGATATCCAGCATCACATGTTGATAGAATTGAGATTTAATATACACCATGTCTATGGCGAGTCAGGACAGAGATAGCTGAGAAGTCGAGTGTTGAGTGTCGGTCGACAGTCGCATTAGAATATGAATGCCACCAAATATTGACCAGATTATGACTGATCATTGTATTAATTTATTTAGCTGTTTTCCATGAGTCTGGAAGCCTCTCATTACACACTGCGCCCTTGTTCCTCCCCAACTGGGTATCTCGTTTTAGATTGGTGGGGATTGACAAAGACGCATTTTTCTTGTTTCGTCGTTCATCATGATCCTTAAGCCGCAGGCTTCTCAGCAAGGGCCTCGAGAATGGGCTTCTCAAGACTCTCAGGCTTGGTGGTGCTGGCCCATCGACCCTTGACCTTTCCATCACGGCCGACGAGGAACTTCTCAAAGTTCCACTTGATGCGCTTGAGGCCGAGAAGACCGGACTGCTGGTCCTTGAGCCAGACCCAGAGAGGGTTGGTGCCGTCACCGTTGACCTCGGTCTTTTGCATGATGGGGAAGGTCACGCCGTAGTTGAGCTGGCAGAACTCCTGAATGTCATCGTCGGTGCCGGGCTCCTGGCCGCCGAACTGATTGCAGGGGAAGCCGAGGATGACAAAGTCATCGGGGTACTTGCCCTTGAGGTCGGTCCAGAGCTTCTCAAGACCGGCGTACTGAGGGGTGAAGCCGCACTTGGAGGCAGTGTTGACAATGAGGACGACCTTGCCCTTGTAGTCGGCGAGGGGAACCTCCTGGCCGCGCTCTGAGAGGATTGAGTTAGTTGGGTGAGTCTATTTGCCATGAATGAAGTGGTGTGTTTCAAGGCGGGGTATGAATATATATGGACAGAGAGAGGAGGGGCAGAGAGGGACATACTGTCAAGCGGCTTAAAGTCGTAAAAGCTAGTAGCAGAGGCCATGTTGGATGTTGTTGTATAATTTCTGTGGTAAAGTCTTTGATTGTTGAGAGATGGAAATGGCGGGGAACTGGAACGAGTAAAGTGGATGGTTGCGCAAGAGTATTTATTAATAAGGCTGGAACTTGATGATGATGGTTGCAAATTGTTGACTGCAAATCTGGACCAAAGAGGAGCACGCCACATGGGCATGGACATGGATATGGACAGGGGCCGGGACAGGGACATGTTGATTCAGTAAAGATATTAGGTATTGGAGAGCAATTGATAGCATTGAATGGAAGAGCTTCTGCTGCTGTGCTCCCCTTCTACAGAGTGCTACAGTACAAGCCTCGGCACTTGACTCCATTTTTGGTTTGGTGACGTATTAGAGGTGGAGTGATTCGGGGTCTCGAATTCCGCCGGTACCGAGGGAATATATACAAAGGAATATTTGGACGAGTTTTCGCATTGACTGAGTTGCAGGTTTCCTACGATACCTCTTACCAATTTACCTATATGTGATTGTTTGTCCATGACAGAGAATGCGGTTAAAAGTGCCATGTCTTGGCAGTCTCTAACTCGCTAATCCGAAATCAGATTACGATATAGAGCACTAATTCTAGTAGGTACAGTACAGTTAGTACTTAGGTTAGTAGGTAGGTCGACAAACTGCAGCACAAACAGCCTCAGAAGCATATCACCTTAGAGCCAATCGGCCTTGTTATTAATAGCAGCTCAATGGTATTTGGAATTATTTTACATCGGTGCAACACTGCATCCGAAGATCCCATCAACTAACTCTCGGCTCGGTAATAACTCCGGTTCGGGCGTCACTACCATTTCCAACCTCTGGTTAAATATCTCTTATCGATAAGCAGAGCTAAAGTGGCAGTGGAGGCGGTTCATGCAGTGGCGTCGTATCTGTACGTCACCTCGACTCGATCTGACTCCATCCCATCTCAGCCCAGAAAACGTTGAGAGTGCGACGGCGATTATCATGCTAAGTATACACACTCACTTCTAGCTACCGAATATCGAACTCAACTTATAGTCAATCGCTTTATACTTGAGTGTCACATTATGGAGGGCAGGAGGAATATCGTCGTCGTTGGTCAGTCACCCCGCCTTAACATTACCCTTTGTTATCTCGAGTCA
Organism: Fusarium graminearum PH-1; assembly: GCF_000240135.3. Classification (NCBI taxonomy): domain Eukaryota; kingdom Fungi; phylum Ascomycota; class Sordariomycetes; order Hypocreales; family Nectriaceae; genus Fusarium; species Fusarium graminearum. The sequence goes on from NC_026476.1 coordinate 4,467,919, forward strand.
TGATCACTACCTGTACTTGACATGATAGCCTCATCATGATAGACTCCCTATGTATAATTTACCAAGGCTGATAATCCTCCAGGAGGTGGTGTTATTGGCTCCACCACAGCCTACTATCTTACCCGTCATCCCAAGTTCAACAGCGCACTTCATACCATCACACTTCTCGAAGCTGCCCCTACTGTGGCAGCCGGCGCATCAGGCAAGGCTGGTGGTCTTCTGGCACTATGGGCATATCCGGACTGCCTAGTTCCTCTCTCATATCGGTTGCATGCCGAGCTTGCCGCTGAACACGACGGCCCTCAAAAATGGGGTTATCGTCAACTTGGCTGTGGAAGCTTTGAAGCCGTAGTCTCAAGCGATAAAGTCAAGTCGCTTCAAACCAACGGTAGCACCAACCACGGTCAGGATGGGAAGGAATGGGAGAAGCTTCCCAAGCAAAACGGTGCAGCAAAAGAACTTTTGAAAGCAGCCAACTTGCCAAAGGATCTCGACTGGGTAGACCGTGAGATTATCGAGAGTTGGTCTGAGATGGGCGCGCCGGGCAAGACGGAAACATCGCAAGTGCATCCACTACACTTCACAACATCCATCGCCGAACTGGCCCAGCAAGGCGGCGCCCAAATATACACCAACGCAAAAGTGACAAAGATTAATTCCTCAAAGACTGGCGTCGAGAGTATAGAGTACCTGGATCGCAACACAGATGAGAAAAAGACCATCCAAGATGTGACAGATGTCGTCGTGGCGGCAGGCCCGTGGACAAACAGAGTGATACCCCGAACCAGGATCGAGAGTCTAAGAGCGCACAGCGTAGTCTACGACGTCAACCTCAGTCCCTACGCAGTCTTTACAGATATCCAGCTCCCAGCAGACTTTGTCCCTGAGCATCGTGCCAAGATGGGACAGAAGAGGAGGCACAGGGGCAACGTTGATCCGGAAATCTACGCCAGACCATTCAATGAGGCTTATGCCTGTGGTAAGTATACACACATGATGTTATTGATGCAGCAGTTCTGACATTCCATAGGTGAGCCAGATACAAATGTACCTCTCCCCGACACAGCAGACCAAGTAGAATGTGACGAAGCTCAATGCGACGACATAATCTCCTACATCAGCACATTCAGTTCCGTCTTGGCCGCTGCACCTGTCAAAGCCAAGCAAGCATGTTACCTCCCACGACATATACGGTTTGGACAGGAGAGCGGTCCTCTGATCGGCAGGACGAGCGTCCCTGGCCTGTTTGTTGCCGCAGGTCACACGTGCTGGGGCATCCAAAACGGCCCTGGCACAGGCAAGCTTATGTCTGAGTATGTGTTTGATGGAGTTGCCAAGAGTGCGGATGTTGAGAAGTTGGATCCTCGAAAGTTCAAAGTTTAATGGTGTTTTGTTTCGCTGCAAACGCAACATAGGACCCAGCATGTGCAGCAAGTAGAAAAGTTTGTTAGGATAACGTGATCATGAATGGATATTGCCAAGACCGAGTCTGCATTTGCTGAACATGACCTGTATCGATATGTGACAAGTTCTAAGTATGTTTGAGACAGAACTCAAAGCTATACTACACCACAACGTTGTATTGTATCCCATCGTCTCCATGTTGGACCATAATCAGACCATCTCTCTGCAGCGATTCATTGACGTGTTTCAACTAAGTCCTGGTACGTACTGTAGAACAATACGAAAAACGGGATCACAGACCAGTGATCCCCAGTCCTGCCTAGCGAGGACTCAACGCCCAGATATCTAGGGGCATTCATTATACTGAAACATGACGGCGCCGACGACGGGCGCTATTGGAAGGAGAAGAAAAGAAGTTTGAACTTGGGCGCACATGGCGGTAGAGAGGCAATCAAGCAAACCTGGAAAAGAAGAAAGTTCAGGCAACACAGAGTAATGAGTAATATACCTAGGAAGGAGGAAAGGGAAAAGAGAAGACAGGGGTTGGTCACGTTTAACTTCCACTGCAAGACACATGGTTCTGTCACCTTTGGCGGTTTCACGTCATATGCAGATGCTAATACACTTTAAACTCTAAGAGAAATATGAATGGGCGACTTACTAACTACACTCAGTATCCCGCTCATCGTGTAGACGTTGACAGCCAAATTTAGCAAAATGACTGTTGGCATCACCTGTTTTGTTTGCTTTTAAAAAAAAACTAAGACATTTTGGGTTATCTTCATCTCGCCTTGCTCAGCTGGCCGGTATATTTGCAGCCTGTTATAAATCATAGCAGGTAGATCGGCAAGGGATCCATGGATCTCACCTTCAAGGTAACATTCCGCTCCGAATCGTCCTTGTTTTCCACCGTTAGGTTTGATTTAGCCCAGTAGGCCAGTAGGCCAGCCAGCCTGGCGGTAACTGCTGCGGCCTGTGCTAACAGCAAAAAGGACACGACCTTGGCGTTATTGGGACTAATATTGACTTCAACTACCGTGCTATCCGGCACTAAAAATTAGAACAACAAACAAGACCCTGTTCTTTTGAACTCAAAAAGGCTCGAAAGTTGCTAAGCTAATTGTATCCGTATTACCGCAGAGATGAATGGATCTCGGTTCAAGCTTACTGCATGCAGAATAAATAACTGGCTGGTGGGTTTTATATGAGACATCAGGTGGCCTCATGCGAGTTGGCTCGGGCCGTCAGAAGCAGGGAGGATTATGGCCATGACTGCACTGATGAGGGATGCAAAGACCATAATTAATGAATGTCTTAGTCAATTCCTTAGCTGTCGTTTACCTCGACATGAAGCTAATCATCATTGGCTCCAAACTGGCGCAAGCACCAAACGATATTGAGGTTAGTCAAGTCCACACTACTGCAGGAACAAGAGGTCCAAAAAAAGCAAATGCAAGAAAACAAGACAAGAGAGAGAAAAACAAGACGCATTGAACTTGCTTTCCGGATCCCCAGTTATTATCGGAGCTCGTGCATGAAGCTTGACGTGAGTGGAATCAGCTTTTATTTCTGCCAATTGGTTAGCGCCTTGTGTAATCCTGCGGGCATCGTGAAAACATAAATATTTCGTAACTAACGTTAGCATCAGTCACATCCTCTTCCGATCGATTGGGGACCCATGTTCATAACACCCATTCATAATGATGTGCCGAACTGCGGACGAGAACTGATGACGACTACCTATGGGGCTGGTTATTGATTTTCTTTTTCTGCTGACAAAACATCCAAGCCAACAAGAATTAAAAAAGAGAATATTTTATTCACCTACCTAGGTTAGTAGGTAGGTAGGTAACTAAGTTATGGGCGGAACCGCAAAGATCATGGCCCTTACCTGTGCTTTAGCTTCTGTCCATCTGCAGGCTGCTTTCTTACACGCATTCATCAGCGCGATATTACAAGCGCGTACAGAATGGGGTTGGACGGCCGCTGAATAAATGGACTCAAGCTGCAGTGCAACGCAAAGGAATGGTCGGTGAAGGCGAAATTCGCTTAAACCCATCACTGTAATGGTCAAGAGTTAATTACATGCATTTGGCTTTTCATGCGTTGAGTAACCGACTGCACCAACTATTCCTCACGTGCGAGACCCGAGGATTCAACTGTGTTCGTTCAACGTACACTAACCAGTAGACAGACAGACAAACCTGCTCTGGGGAGTATCTTGCGAGGCACATCAACAGATATGTAGTCCACAGACAAACTGATAGAAAAAATCTGTTACAAGGGGTTGAGGCCCTCCCAGACCCGAAACAAACAACCATAGCGATCCGTGCTAATCGAAAGCGACCCTTGTAGCATTCACGGGCTGGCAAGCAGTTCTTCGGGCGTTTTGGCCTGCAAGAAATGTCATTGTGAGACAATGGTCTGGCAGCGACAAGAGCCGGGGCCACTCGATCTGGAACAGCCGGACAACCACTACTTGTCCATGTGCCGGCTTCTTCAGCACTTTACTTCGTACATTGCTCTCCGTGCAGATAGATAGATACTCTTGGCTGTAATCTATCTGTCAGCTCGGTGTTCCGGGTAGCAAGAATAAGCAAAACCCGGCAATCAATCCACTTGTTAAGAAAAGATCAGCGTACTGGGAATAATCGTGATCGGCTATTGCAGCCCGCGGTACGAGTAGGTAGTGGCGGAGCCACCGTTTCTACCGAGGGACGAGAGATGAGACCTGTTGGTTAGGTAGCAGCGAGAGTTACCGAACTGCGAACGCAAAAGTCACATGAACAATGAGAGACAAGAGACAAGGATACAGAAAGAAGAAAAAAGAGTACGATATTGCTCATCAGAGTTTCTCAAACTCTGGCCAATCCCTCACCGTGGTAGTATTCCCTATTTTGAGTTAGCGGCTTTTTTTGGGCCCTTGTCCCCGGACGGGGTCCTTGTGAGAGAGTCCTTGTTGAGAGTCCTTGTGAACCCTCAAGTGTGCCAAGATTTGCATGCATTTAATCGAACAACTCACATGATTTTCGGGAGATGATGTGAACAAGTCAAATAAACATTTCAATCAACAATCGAGGTCCTAGCTCTCGCTATTGGATCATCTGTCAATCAATATATATATCCAAGTAAGGATACATGGTCTTTAATATCAGATCTGTTATTACTCCAGTCATCTATCTGTAAAGTTAACTCATTTATTTTTATTAATAGCCCTCCCTGCCCTGCCAGCTATCCAAATCCAATCATGGCTTGCCCAAGTCTTGGCCATTATTTGAGGAAAAATAGACTTTCTCCAGTCAATTCTCTGAGTACCTATGTATGACTCTTGAGTCCTGTTGTGCCCGCAAAGCCCAATTAATTATTCGACTGTAAACGAACGGCCGTTCAAGACACGCACGGTACGGGGCATAGTCACATCGCCCGTCTTCAAATCCGAGTATGTGCGGATCGTGTGTCGATTATTCCCCATTCGCCCGCCCACTTGTTTCCTAATACTAGATGTTGCATGTATTTTGGGTTTTATCTGGAGTAACACACGTATGCAAACCGCCATCTCCGCTGTGCTCTTACCAAGAATGTCCACAGTCCAACAGCCCAGACCGTTGAATAGGGTCTGAGCACCGAGTCTCACAACTGGAACTCTTTCTTCTTCTGTGCACCTACAGCAACTGTGTCCCGCTCTCTCGGACCCTCCCTGGGCTTTGGTAGAGAATGATCATCAACGATACCCCGAGCAGAAATAACACCTGTTGGTAGACTGACCAACCGACTTGCAGATGGTACTATCCCGGCTCCGTATCCGTAGGTTCATCACCAATATTAAATGTCGTGTCTCAAGGAGCAATTCGGGCTGCCAGAGGTGTCGACTAACCGATGACTAGCGTTTATAAACCCTGGTGGCCGTTTTTGAAGACCGACAGGGGCCCTCCTTGCCTTGACCCCTGCCCCTGCCCCCGTGTTGTCTCCCCAGCTCGCCTCGCTGAGTGGTCTTTGTCCCTGTTGCTATTCCTCCTCAAGAACAGTTCCCACACTGCTGATGCATGCCCTCCCGCCCATAACGCACTCTCACTTGCTCTAGAGGTGGGCGATTGTGCAATCTTTTTGTACCTGCATTGCTAGGCCCATAGCATTGCGTGCTTCTATATTCGAGAGCGTATGCGCTTTTCTTCCTTGTAAAGTTATGTAATACACAAAATATGATCTGAGCTATTCAGATGATACATCGCAATAATTGAATCGAGGGAGGCTTGAGATGATCAAGTTTGAATGTTTCCCTTTGAGTATACCCGAATAGGAAAAGTTTATCGTCTTGTCCTCCTTCTCCGTTTCTTAATCCTGCCTAGGTTGTTTACGACCCCTCCCCTGGACTCCCTTTCCCTTCGCTTCACTTCCCCTCCTAGCTCCTGCCCTCCCTCCCTTGCATCGCTCGTGCCTGAGGTGGGTGGGTTTAGTTCAAGGTAGGCGATGGCTTACCCATTGATCCCCCATAACATAAACTCGTAAGGCAGCGCCTTCCCCAATACGTGCAAATCACACAGTACACCCAGATGTGGTAGGTATGGACGGTACTGCAAGTGCACCTGCAGTCTTGAGTCTCGTTGGCTTACAAGTTTCCTCCCACCCCCTCCCATTTTGTTTTGTAGACAGCCCTTCTCCTCGTCTTTACTCTTCCATATACGGAACCTCTTTGTTGTCTATTACTCTGCATTCTTTTCTTGTTTGTATATCCTTGGCTCAGCTTGCCTCGCCTCTCGCTCGCTTCGCTCTTTACCAGTCTCGCTCACTCACCACACGGTCTTCGTCTCATTGACCCGAGTCGCTCACTCTTCCAGTCGTCGCTCTGCTTTTGCCACCACCACCGCACTGTTGGTTTCTTTACTTTCCGTTCTGGGTAACAAGTCATCGCCGGGCTTATTACCCTATCAAGTTGATTCCTGCGCCATATCATCACGGAACCTTTTGATTTGAGCTGCGATCTACAGCACCAAGACGGGAACCCGCATCTCATTCACATCTCGCCTACTGGCCAGCTCCAGTCTACGTTACACCTTTTGAATGCACGAATACATGCCGCGCATTTCTTAAACGAGACTTTGTCCCAGGATCACCCCAAGTCTGGTTATACGGAGGAGTTCGCGTTACCAGCTCGCATTCAAGCAGCACGGAACCCTACCTATGCCGCTCTGACCTGCGCATAATACCCAGTCGACGCTCTTCACGACGACGCCCACCGTCCGTTTTGCTGACTCTAAGGCTGCACCGACTTTCTAATATTGGATAATCTTGCAGCTTGCCGCAATGGTTAATAGAGAATCAATCGTGCCCAATAGCGGCACTTTTGAAGCACTACAGAGTCATCATGCCCCAGTACGAAGAACTCGCCCGCCGAATATTGATACGATGGCAGCCGAAGAGAATCGCGTGCCTCTAAAGGCTGAAAAGGCAAGCAGAAGAGAATCGAGATTGGGCCTAAGGAGCTTGTTCAGTCGATCCAAGACACCAAAGGACTTGGCGACCCCCGAGACGCCCACATCTAATGGCACTTTCGGCAGTCGCACATCTCTCGCCGACTCGAACCCTTATTTCTCGTCTCAGCTTGATGTCACGTCTAATGATATGCCCACGTCACCTCTTAGCCCGCGCATTCTCTCTACGATGTTTGAGAGTCAGCAAAGCCCATCTGCCCATGCTCAGCCGCGATCAGCTGGCGCATCAAAGGTTCAGAGTCCATCCAAGGTGACGCGAGGACCGCTTTCGAGCTGGCATGCTCCTCCTCTATTCAAAGCATTTCCTCAAGCCACAAAACATATAACACTCCCAGCCACCTCTCTGGCTCCCGAGGTCATTCTACGTATGCACGAGCGACGAGCCAGCACCACGCGCGATGATGCCGCAGAAGTGCCGGAAGGGGAAGTTAGCCCTGCCGAGAAGACCAAGTTCAAGAAAAAGCACCGCCGTAACACATCCGGGCCTGCGCCAAAGTTTGAATGGACCAACAAGATCTACGTTCTAGTGACAGCTGGGTATTTGCTACAATATGCAGCTGAAGGCCCCTTTGACCGGTTGCCTGAAAGGATATTGCACCTTACTAAAGACTCTGCGGCATTTGCTAGCGACGTTATCCCCGGTCGCCACTGGGTGGTTCAAATCTCGTCAGCTGCCGAACCTGACGGAACACCAAATGCCGAATCACGATCTCTGTTCTCACGTTGGAACTTTCGAGCCACAGAACGGCGTCATGCCTCCAGCCTTCTCATGGTATTTGAGTCTGCTGTGGATATGGAAGGTTGGATTGCAACATTGCGTCGCACAATCGAGACTTTAGGTGGAAAGAAGACGCTCACTGAGACAGGCAAGCCTAAGGCTGAGGACGAAGCTGCACCCCTGAGGGAAAGGCCCAGCCAAAGGACCTTGATAGTGAGAGACCCAACCCGTCTGTCACGTATAATGACACAGAACTCTCAGAGCCCTCAAAGTCCTGAAAGCATTCCAAGCCCCCGATTTCTACCATTGCAAGGCAGAGCTGACACCAGCCCCTCCGTCGCAAATGTTGCCGAGCATGAGCCTGTAGCCGATCAACCGTTGGATGATATCTCTACGACTAACAGCTTCGTATCCCATGATGGCAGGCAGTTGGATAACTTACGCGAGAACTCACACCGCCTATCGTTCATATCATCTGGCCAACGAACAGTAGTAACATCGGCTGGGTCCTCTCCAGAATCATCGCCAGTTGTCGATAAGTTCCCGGTAATTGGAGAAAGCAAGACATTACTCGAGGCGTCGCCCCTTTCACCTGAGCCAAAGCCAAGACCTAACGCTGCAGCGATCTTGGACAGAAGACAATCAATGCAAGTTCTCAGCCCTTTTGTTGAACTGCAAGGTCCTGCCAACATAAGGCCGCAGTCCAGTTACGGAACTCAAGATCCAACGTCGCCAACCCCTAATTTCAGTGTGCCAAACACATCGAACCGCAGATATTCTTTTGCAAAGAACATCGCCCAGGAATTCGGCATGGCGCCCCAGACTGGTCCCTTAGAGGTACGGTCATTAGGTCGCAGAGCGCCTCCAACGACTTTACCAGTTGCGAGACCTTTGTCCATGGTTGCTGATCAGCCTTCTCCTATGGAGGAAATGCATGAACGACCTGTAACGCGGCACGGGGATGAAACACAGCCGACCATGCCAACAAGTTACGATTTGGCGTCCTTGCCTCAGATTCCTTATTCCTACGACATGCATTCGCGTCGATCAAGTCTGGCTCCGATAGATGAACCCGTCGTCGAAGCTAACCGCCCGACGAGCTCGCGCCGACACACAGACGTCCGTCAGCGGCGCAAATCCGAGAACCCTGGCGCCTTTCCACGAAACCCGACAAACTCATCCCGACCAAGCCTGGAACAAAAGACACGCTCGCGATCCTCCCTTATTGGGGCAGATGAGGCAGCTCGTCGCCGCACTTCTCTTGATGCCTACAGTGACAGACAAAGCGACACTATATCGGCAAAGGTACGGGCACAGAGGCGAGCCAGCGTGCAGTCTGTGATGTCGGACCGGGCATCTCAATACAGTGCCTCAGCCGATCTTCCTCCTCCTATGGCGCCAGAGTCCCTACCCCTAGCTGCTCCTCCGCCCACAGTCCCTCTTCCACCCATTCCCACATCCGCCAGCAACCCTAGTTTGGTGCCGGATACCGGCAGAAAGAACCTGATGATTCGGCGAAGCATGCCTCAATTGAACGAAGTACCTCCGCCCATGCCTCCACCCACATGTGCGCTGCCTCCAATTCCACCCAAGCTACAACTCAAGGCGTAGCCCAAATTATACCCCTTCTCTTATTGTTTTTACGACCACCAAGGAGCGTCTGCGATTTTTTTTTTGTCTAATCTAAATGATACTCCATTGCTATTGTCTCTTTTGTTTTTGGGTCACGGAGTCATACCTGTACCATATAGAGCGGTTGGGTTAAGAAGGGACACGCTGCATTTTTGGTTATGCGACCATGCTCTGGGAATGATATCCACGTATAGGTTTAAAAGGGAACGGGCTGTTGGAAGCTATACGAACCATAGTAGAGTCAGATGGCCTAGGCTCTTTGTTAAAGAGATCAGTCTAATATTATTGCTTTCCAAAGCACTCTGAATATCCCATACAAACCAGCAAAGTGAAGTGTTTCGTGATTTTGATCCCATGTTCAGGCTTCTTGACATTGCTATGACAACTTGAACAAATCTCGATGCGGTTATCTTGATGTGATCGCTTGCACAATGATTCCTTCGTAGTCAAAAACGCAAGCGGCTCCCGAGAAACTAACTCTATCTTTCAGTAGTTCTCCAAGAGCCCAGATTGACCACAGCACTCGTCCAGAAAGGATCGTGTCATCTATCATCCGTTGCAGGCCACCGGTCTTTCATTCCTTTCCCATGGCTGGTTGAGGTGAGACCCGTCGAGTTCTATCTGATCAACATCATCGACGAAAGTCTCAATACCTTTGAGAATGATGACTCGAATAATTCAAGAAGTCCGAGGAGGGATGACTAATATATGGATGAAAAGCATGATGTGGCTCATCACCAGTGTGTTAAGGGGACTTGTCAAGAGCCTACAGTGCCTGGCAAGCCTCGTTTCTAAGCTCAATGCCCTAGTTGAGAGCCATGTCTTTAGCTTGCTGATGATTATATTAAGAATAGAGCACTGCGAACACACTGTCTCAGCAGTCTGGACGTAGAAGTGAGGAATCGCTTCGCTAACAGTGATGTTTCGTTAAATTCTGCTATCGAGTATATTCTGTCTTGAGAGAGTTACCAGTCAACGACACGCTAAGCAAAGGCCTCGCAAGTCCTTGTTGTCAAAATGCTGATCGTTTTGGAGGTGAGTTTAGGCGACAAGCTTCCTAAATGAAATTCTGAGAAATGAGGCAAATGTGAAGGTGAAGACTATGTCGTGCGGATCAAGTTTGAATAGATCAGAGGCTCGCCCTAGTCTTTGCATCCTTTATGTTTGCTGTTCGAGGCTCTAGTAGCCCTACCATCACTTGAAGCTAATTCCTTACTTCGTCGCTTGGTCGCCTAATATGAATGGAAGGATGAAATTAAATTTGATAAACAACATTTTTGCTATATACTGAGTTATGCATGAATCGCGAATCATTCCCCCATCACATTCTATGCATTAATGTCTAAGATAGTGTCGTTAAGTCGTAATCAAACAAGCCCAAGAAATAAAGTATGTACTTCTCCATGATCTCAATATCGCATCATCTACCGATCGCGGCTATATCTTCTTCTGCTGTCCCTCCTGGGCGGCGAATAGTCTCTTGGCGAGTAATCCCTCGATGACCGATATCCGTCACCCATCAAGGGATCTCGACGATATCGCTCCTGGCTGCGTCGTCGCGAGCGCCGTGGGGGCGTGGAAACGCTGTGCTCTTCTTCCACAACGATCTCGTTATCGGATGAAAGCATTGAGTCTTGGACGAAGCGTGGGGCAGGAGGATCGACGATGACGCGCGAGCCCTGGCTTTCGCTGACGAGGGGCGATCCTCTTCTACGGCTCCTGTCCCTTGACTGCACAGTTGTACGAGACCGCGTCCTCTTGGATCTGGATGTCGCTCTGGATGTGCCTCTGCTGCGGGATCTGTTCTTCGGCCTGCGGTCCCTTCTGCTTCGGAAGCTTAGATATGTGGACGTATCGCCGGTGACAGTGCTCATGGGATAGCCAGAGGCCACTGTGGAAGCACCGTCGCCCATTGGTCTTACGACGGGACCACGATGAAGAAGCATGTAGATGATGTATAGTAGGAGGAGGAAGGCCGCTACGGCGCCAAGGACAATGCCTGCGACGGCGCCGGGGTGGAGCGAGGTGTCGGCACTCTTGTAGGCTGTTGGTACGGCGGTAAATGATGTCCTTGAGTCGTCATTTTGGCGGACTGCGAGGAGACCGTGATGCCCTGAGTCTGAGGGTATCGTCGTTGATGGAGGGATGGCGGGCATTTTGTCGGCGTTGGAACGTCTATCGCATGGCAAGGAGCAGCCGTAAAGGAAATAAATGATAGCTCTCTAAATTCGATGGTAGTTTCTCTCTAAGAATTTGAGACTAGAGGCAAAAACAATAACGAGGCTATTTTGTTTGCAGAGTAATGTAGATGGGATATCTCGGCATCGATTTGATTAAAGTTGCGCGGTGTTGCACGTCCCCTAACCCAGTCCAGTGCAGCCCAGCCACGTCGTTTTTCTTCTAATTGAACGTCATGCCCTTGCACTCGCGCGCGTTCAACGGTAACTAATTTTACCGAACCGCGAGTTCTCAAGAAACTCGTGTTTGAGTTTTAATTGATTTATTTATCATATCAACTCTTATTATTTCGACAACAAACTTCTCTTCGAGTCTGATGTCGGCTCCCGTCTGCAACAGCCCGCCTTCCTACTATGGAAGTTTGTTTATCATCGGCACAGTTCTAAACGTTTTCACTGGACACTGGCACAGTGACAAGATCATGATGGGCTTTGAGTTATTTTGTGGGGTGGTGAATAACACGCGCCACTTGTGGCTCAAGTCGACTGTTAAACGACAAAATAGAGTATTTCTCATGACACAGAACATCTCTGGGTTTTTAGATTGGATGTCAAATAGAATCCTGCGCTATGTGGTCTATCAAACTATTATTACTTCAACTTGTGTTGCGGAATACATACCTGAAGAACAACTAAGATCTTGCAGGGCCTACACGGGGTTCATGATGTTGAGAGAAACTGTACACCATATCTGCCTGATACTCATGGGTAGTTGCTGTGTCGATAACTTGTAAGCACATAACAACATAGGCACGACGTCTATGCCGTCATGGTTTCAGTACAGCTAAACTACCTAAGGTAGACTGTGTCCGGTAGCTTTTCCTAGTAGCACCGACCATTTAACCGTTGCAAAACTAGACGGATTGACCTAGTGGATAGGATATATAAAGCTGTATGCACCTTTCATCGCCATGACAGGTAGATTGCCAGGTATCTCGCATGCCCGAATCAAAGCCGTAAGTTTTCCGGTAAACCCGAAGCTCATCATCACGTGCGGCAAAGCTTTTTCGCAACCATTTCTGGGGAATGGCAGAATGAGCACTTCTTAATGCCTAGCGTTCAGCGCAGGTCTTTGCGCCGCGTCCGGCGATTGCTGGTCTCCATTGGCTCCGCAGAATCGGACGTGCAACCGGACTGTTATTTTATGGCCAACTGATGGGATCAATTGAAAGGTTGGAACGAACTTTAGGATAGCATCAAGGCCAATTGCGTTATGCTCGCAATTAATACTAGTCATTAGTTATATCTGTCTCTCACAATTTTTCAATATCGCCGTTGCCGGTAGACCTTCCGGCCTCGAGTTTGCCAGAGTCTTCAGGTAACTTCGGGGTGGGTCCTGGGGGAACAACCATGGTCCGAACCTAGCCGGTGTGGAGACGCCACAGTGCTTGCCTCTTTCCTTCGGCTTCTATGACTGACTGGGGAAAGAGCTTTTCTCGAGGTAAAAAAATTCGTTCCGCTCGATTCCATCATCTCCATTCATACTCAATCCTGTAAAATACCACATCCCCCCAATTACTCTCCGACTCGCGCCTTCATCCTTTTTCTTTTCCTGTACTCTATACCCATATTTCCATAATCAAGATGTTGGCTTCGCGTTTGTCGAGGGCTGTAAGTAACCCCGCTACACTGCGATATAATCCAATATCGCCCTTCATCCCGCAATGTACTGACTTTTTTTCTAGCTTCCCCGAGCTTCCCCTCTTGCCGCTCGATCGGCTGCCTTCACCCGATCTCCTCTGGCCTCCAGGTTCGCTCGTTATGAGTCCACTGAGTCCGATGGCAAGGTCCAGGGTGCCGTGATCGGTATCGATCTTGGCACCACCAACTCTGCCGTCGCCATCATGGAGGGCAAGGTTCCTCGCATCATTGAGAACGCTGAAGGTGCCCGAACTACCCCTTCAGTCGTTGCTTTCGCCGAGGATGGTGAGCGACTCGTCGGTGTCGCTGCTAAGCGTCAGGCCGTCGTTAACCCAGAGAACACCCTCTTCGCTACCAAGCGATTAATAGGACGAAAGTTCAAGGATGCTGAGGTTCAGCGCGATATCAAGGAGGTTCCTTACAAGATTGTTCAGCACACCAACGGCGACGCCTGGGTCGCTGCCCGTGGCCAGAACTACTCTCCCTCTCAGATCGGTGGTTTCGTCCTCAACAAGATGAAGGAGACCGCCGAGGCGTACCTCTCTAAGCCTATCAAGAACGCCGTCGTCACCGTCCCCGCCTACTTCAACGACTCTCAGCGACAGAGCACCAAGGACGCTGGTCAAATTGCCGGCCTCAACGTCCTCCGTGTCGTCAACGAGCCTACTGCCGCCGCTCTTGCCTACGGTCTCGAGAAGGAGGCTGACAGCATTGTCGCTGTCTACGATCTTGGTGGTGGTACCTTCGATATCTCCATCCTTGAGATCCAGAACGGTGTTTTCGAGGTCAAGTCCACCAACGGTGATACCCATCTCGGTGGTGAAGATTTCGATATCCACCTTGTTCGACACCTTGTCCAGGACTTCAAGAAGACTTCCGGCATTGACCTGTCTGGCGACCGCATGGCTATCCAGCGTATCCGTGAGGCTGCTGAGAAGGCCAAGATCGAGCTTTCTTCTTCTCTCTCCACCGATATCAACCTTCCCTTCATCACTGCCGACTCTTCTGGCCCCAAGCACATTAACATGAAGCTCAGCCGAGCTCAGCTTGAGAAGATGGTCGACCCTCTTATCAGCCGCACCATCGAGCCTGTCCGCAAGGCTCTTAAGGATGCTGGCCTCTCCGCTAAGGAGATCCAGGAGGTTATCCTCGTTGGTGGTATGACCCGTATGCCCAAGGTCGCTGAGTCCGTTAAGGGCATTTTCGGCCGAGACCCCGCCAAGTCCGTCAACCCCGATGAGGCTGTCGCCATTGGTGCCGCTATCCAGGGTGCTGTTCTCTCTGGTGAGGTCAAGGACCTTCTCCTCCTCGATGTTACTCCTCTGTCCCTCGGTATTGAGACCCTCGGTGGTGTCTTCACCCGTTTGATCAACCGTAACACTACTATCCCCACCAAGAAGTCCCAGGTCTTCTCTACTGCCGCCGACTTCCAGACCGCCGTCGAGATCAAGGTCTACCAGGGTGAGCGTGAGCTCGTCAAGGACAACAAGATGCTCGGAAACTTCCAGCTTGTTGGTATCCCCCCTGCTCACCGTGGTGTTCCTCAAGTCGAGGTTACCTTCGACATTGACGCTGATTCCATCGTCCACGTCCACGCCAAGGACAAGTCCACCAACAAGGACCAGTCCATCACCATTGCCTCCGGTTCCGGTCTCTCTGAGAGCGAGATCGAGCAGATGGTTGAGGACTCTGAGAAGTACGCTGAGGCTGATAAGGAGCGCAAGGGTGCCATCGAGGCTGCCAACCGCGCCGACAGCGTCTTGAACGACACTGAGCGTGCTCTCAACGAGTATGCCGACAAGCTCGACAAGACCGAGGCTGACTCCATCAAGGAGAAGCTCACCACTCTCCGCGAGTTCGTCGCCAAGAACCTCTCTGGTGAGGGTACCGCTACCGCTGCCGAGATCAAGGAGAAGACCGATGAGCTCCAGGTTGCCAGCTTGAACCTCTTCGACAAGATGCACAAGGCCCGCAACGACAACAGCGGCGAGCAGTCCTCTTCCGAGCAATCTCAGGAGGGTGAGAAGAAGGATGAGACCAAGCCTTAAATGACTTGATCTGTGTTATAAAAAAATATGTTCCAATATCCCAGGAGCAGGTATCTGTGCGGCTCAGATACCTTGACCTCCCCATGTATTTCACTGTATTCATATCCCGCCCAGCCGCTTTTACACTTTTTACCGATATCTTGTTTCAGGGTTGGCAGACCAGGCGTTGGAGCTATAAAACCTCTATTGAGAGATGATATCTTTGGTTGTTTTTTCGAGATGATGTCACGCAATGGGGGATCATGTTGAATATATGTATCACGACTAGCCTTTCTTAGGTAGACTAATCACACATCCCCCCTCAAATAATGCTTACCATGTGTCTGTTGTTTTATAGTGATATGTCATTTGATTTGTGTTGCAAACAATGCGGGCCTCTCGGTATTTCGCGCTCGTTGGTGGTATATCAGTTGCATTGCATGTCCGAAAACAGTAAGAAAATATTAAGGTGTTGATAGTGTGTCATGACATCCACCCCCACGCAGTATTAAGTCTATTGACACCGTGCCAGTGAATTGTTTTGGCCTTCTTCTGCCCTTCCTTCTCTTCCGCACCTTCTAGCCGACTTCCTCCGTTCAACTCCATCATTGATCGCGCGGGCTTTAACTTGGAGGCGTGTGGACCAGGTAACTGAAAAGTATCATATAGCGAACCTCGCTCATCTGGTTTTCGAAGCGGGACTCGCTCTGTTCGATCAGCAGCATCTGAAAACAGAAACTGCCGAGACTCAATCTCGCGTTCGGATATAGGTCGAGTCTTTTGTTCTTTCGCCTTTTTGCTTCTCCTGCTACTGCCACCTGATGAAGATGCTGCTGGAGAAGGTGGTGGGTATGTGGTGTTGAGAAACCATCCGCGGCGCTGGGACAGACGTCGTTCAAGAAGTTGACGCAGGATAGAGATGAAGAGAGACACAATGATGAGGATAAATATGAATGCGATTACAGTTGCTGGATAAGGATGCATTGTGATTGATGGCTCGAGTTGCCCGTCGTCTGGTGATGGGCTCAACACTGGACCCTGATCCATTTTGTGCAAATGAAGGTATCGAGGTAAACAGAAACACAACAAAACAACAAAGGTAGAAATACAACAAAGGAAGAAATGAATGTCAGCTCAGAATCAAAGAGAAAGCGAGGCTAAGAAAAGTCAGTGAGCTTGGACCGCTTGGTGAAGAGGCTTGACAAGCATCTTATCATCAAAGTCAAAGTTGAGTTGCAACCTGAGGGCTGTGGGATCTAGATGTTACCACTACAAGGATATCGTTTGGAGACAGTAAACAAACAACGTTGTATCAGTCACGAAGCAAGCTACACCGAGAACCAAGGCCTTGTCTCTTACAGGAATGGAGTAGAATTAAACTAGGCGACGAGCATGGATCAAGGGTTATTATAAGACATTGTCCGAAGAATTGAAAGTGGATATCTGCAGAACGTGCTAAGAACATCGTGATCTCGATTCGCCGAGTGTATTTGACTATGATCTTCCAAATCCAAACCAACCCCTCTTGGCTTGCTGAGGAGCTGACGATTCCTCTGTCTTGGGCGCCTCAGGCTTAGCAGCCGTTGGGGCTTGCTTTGGAGAAGCCTTGCCAGCGTAGTCGATGTAATTCCATGCCACGTCGAGGAAGATGGGCTTCACGGGGATGGTGGAGATCTTGGGAGGGAACTCGACGATGTGATCCAGGTTGACACCTCCGGAGGGGTACTGGTTCTGAGTTTCAATAAGAGGCCGCTTGACGGCGTCTGATGTGCTCAGCCCATGGTTTTTACGAAGATTTTCAACGTGCACAATAGCACGGTGACGCTGGAGCTCGCCGTTAAGGAGGTTCTGTAGATACTCAACGTCTTCGGCAGAGACAGATAGGTTCAGGGGTGTCTTGTTTGATGATCCATCAGAGGCGGGTACGTTGGACTGAGACTCTTCAACAAGACCGTCGGCATGGCTGATAAGAGCGAGCGCAGCGGCGGGGTTACCAGCGGTTGCATGCGAACGAGCAATAGCTAGCGCCCTGACAAAGTGTTAGACAAATGGTAAGGTGAGAACCGGGTTAAAGGCTTGTGACTTACTTGAGAGCCTCGAAATACTTGACGTAAGCGGCGATCTGCCCGGCTAGTCCCTGATCATTGGCCACACCAGGCAGCTCTGTGATGGATTTGATGTTCTGCAGTATTCCATCGTATAGCGCGACCTTTTCCTTGAGCTTGGTCAGTTTCTTTCCTGTTGGGATGTCCTTCTCCCTGACATCTTCCTGAGCTGCCTTCCCCTTCCCCTTCTTTGGTGAGCCGTACTGATCAAGTGCGCCGTCGTGCTCTCCTGTCAGAACTCTGCTACGACCGATTCTCCAGCTAATAGTTTCGAAATTGACAGCGGTACGCGTGATTTGCAAACTCTGCATTCGGGCGTCACCCTGTTCCACACCCTCAGCTCGCATCTCGTCGATTGCTTGCTTAGTAGCATCAACGGCATCTTGGCTAAGCATAAGAATTTCATCATAAGCGCCAGCTAGCTCATACGGTCCTCGTCCTTTAGGTTCCGCGAGATTGGCAGCTAGTCGTTCCTTGGCTGCCAGTACAGCACCCCAAGCCATCGCAATTTGCGCATCCTCGATGTTGACTTCTCGAGATCTCCATGTCAAAGTCTTGGGTGCGCCCTCAGCGCTAGCAATTCCGTCTTTTGCCTTTGCTTCGTCCGATTTAAGAATGGTGGGATCGATCTCGTTGATCTGGTCGACAAGGAAGGCGTCAGATTGAGGGAAGGTCTTTCGGGCGATAATAGGAATCGGAACAGTTCGGGGCGTCTTGAGTTGGTAGGCGGCATATCGAATAGAGGGATCGATAGTTTCGGTAAGCAGGTCCTTGTACAGATCACCAGTTGTGGCAGAGGCAAGCGCACTGTAAATGACACGTGCCGCCGCATAATTTTGCAAGCTCGCTTCCCAACTCTTCTTCTCGAAGCCAGAGCTACCGCGGATAAGTCGAGCATAAGCTGTGGCCTCGAGGAGATCGGTTTGAGAGGCGCCAGATACGTCGGTTTGGGAGAGGGCTTCGACAAGTGCGTCAGCAGCGGAAGTGGCCTTGACGAGACGTGAGGTGATATGCGATCGAGTTCGGCCCGTAATGCCCCTGGTGTCGGTGGCGCGACTGGCCTTCATGGCCATGGTCTGGGCCCAAGATCGTTCGGATGCGAGGAGAAGTAAATGGACATATCTAAACCATTGTTAGGCCAGTTTGTGGTTGAATAGGTGGTCAGAATGTTCCTACTCATGGTTCTGGGCGATTTGCTCTGCGGTGACCTTGTCATGGTCGCGAAACTTGCCGCGATTCTTAGTCGCAATACCAAGCTTCCTTCTGCAAGATTGCACACGCTTAGTGCAGTGCTTGTGGTAGGTCGAGTAATCCCCGTAGAGGAGAGACTGGTCGCGGCCTTGGACGACGAATTTGGTGATGTCCATGGCTGCGCTGTGATTCGGGGGACCAACTGTGCAGTGTAGATATGCAGTTAGCAAATATGGACGAGCAGACCGGAGCTCCGAGTTGAGCTCAGCTGATGCAATGACCGAAGAAGTGAGGTCGATAAAAGGACTGGATGAGGCTTGACGTGGAGGTTTAGCGGGGGATCCAATTCAGCAACCAGGAAGGTGGGCGAAATGGCGGGGCACTTTGCACATCCACAAAAATTCGAGGTTGCAGTGTCTGGCAGTGTAAATTGTTAGTGGCGGCAGAGTTGGATATTGTTGAACTTGCTGATCATTAATGAAGAAGCAGTAAATGGTTCAAGGGTTAGAACAAATCGATATTGAACATCTATTTAAGAGTTTGCTGATATTGCTCAGCACAATAGTGTTTATTCAATTGACAAGTAAGGATATCCATCCCTTCCGTGATATCATAAAGTGTCGGTCTGCCTATGGACTGATTGATAGACGATGAATGGGGTAATCCATCACGTACATTTAATCCAACCTGCACAACATAGTCAACAATGGCTTGTTAAATTGATTTCACATGCTTGCGTGATTTCAGCTCGGGTCTATAAACTTAGAAATAGCCACTTCTGGAACAGGGCCAGTAGTATTCAACAACTGATAGAGTAGCTAGGTCTTTAGTATTCAGTTTATGATGGATATAAATCAGGAATTGTCATGAAGTTCCTTGATTATTTCCCACATCATCCGCGTAGTCCATAGACAGACCCAATTATCAGATACGTTAGTAGCTATTATTACTGGACCTTGAACCAATCTTGTTGATATGTAGTCAGAATTAAAAGAGAGAAAAAGCCTCGAATGCGTCCCGTCGTTGATCATGTGCCCGTAGAGCCCACGCTGGGCGCCTGAAGCTAAACCGAGATAGGCACAAGGTGCCCACCTTTTTGGCGAACTTGTGGCTGCGTGACCACTGCATCTCCAAATCTTGAAGCGTGAAAGTCACGCTTTGTCACGCGCCAGGGGACGTGCTTCACCAAATCGAAATCTACAATACAAGCACATAGCGGCAAGGCACCTAATTCTAGGTAGACATTATAGCTAACTTCAGCAGTTCGGGCAGTTCAATTCAATACCACAAACTTGTTCAACCCAAAACCTCTACTTTCTTTTTTACTCTCCCTCCTTCTTCCTCTCTCGACTTCTTTGCTTCTCCATCTCAAATTCATTCCCCCAGTTCATCTCATCCCGCCAAACTAGGGTGCCCTGTTCCTCCCCTTGCCCCTCGTCCTCGTCCTCGATAAAGAATATAGGCGGCTTATCATCGCATCACCTCGCCTCTCATCGCATTGCTTCGCCTTTGCATCTTCAGCATCAAACTACAATCCACCTGAGCCGGAGCCCGAGCGCTCTCTCTTTTCATCCCATAACTTATAGACACTCACCTAAAGTACCGAGGCAGTCACCTAGTGGTGCAACACTTCTTATGAGATCAGAATCTCTTCTCATACAACTGACACATCCAACGCCCTTCTCAAACTGCATCCTGCAAGTAGCCGCCTGCCACCCGCGGCCACTATAAAGAGATGGCTACAAATGGTAAGTTCTCTAATCAGCCATTGATCCTTTTTTTTTGGTCATCAGCCACTCCTGTCAACCTCAACTTATTCATGTTCAATCTCTAATCTTGTCCAGGCCAGCCATCTCGCTCCGCAAACGGTGTTCCACCATGGAACCCGGCTGTCTTGCTGCAACCAAACCACAGAGCTGCTTCGAGCCCAAACCTTGCAAACGCCGCTCATGGCCAGTTCTCACCTTCTCCCTTGCAGCAGGCTCAAACGTACCAGCAACGACCTCAAATGAGCATGAACAGCAACAACAGCTCCATGGTCTTTCAGTTCTCCAGTCCTAATGACACTCCGTCTGCTGGTCCCTCTAGCCGGTCCTCCACTCCAGGCAGTTATGCAAATGGGTTCAACGGCACGGGTAACTTTATTGAGCGCATGAATAATGTTCAGCATCGCTCTGTGGTTCCGCAGCCAAAGCGACGGAGAACCGAAGATAGCGATGGGGTGCACCAGTTTATGACTCCCCAAGGCCACGGGGGAGGTGGAATTCTGGGCCAGTACGTCACAGATAAACACAAGGAAGCTAACAGTGCAACTGCTTCTCCCTTCATGATGACAGTTGACCTTACCAGTGGTAGGCCCCTACCTTCTAACCCTGCCATGAGGACTTTGCTAACATGTCCAGGAAATGACGACGATGATGTTATCGTACAGGATCCCCGAGAAGAAGAAGTATGCTATGGAATGATCAAGGCTCGTTTGGGCTGCTCTCGAGTTCCCTCGCCCAAGCCGGGCGCCCAAAGTATCTGGGGTCCAAACTACCAACCCGCAATCAAAGTTGTGCTTAAGCGACAGATTAATGATACTTCGCTTAAGATACAAGCATACGACCATACACGACAGATCATCGGTCTAGTCGAACCTCAAAGTGCCAGAGCTGTCGCCCCTCTTCTCGATTCAAACATCCACCTGAGAACAGATGTGCGAATTCCGCCCCAGCCCAAGAGGCCTGGCGAGGAGCCTGGCCAGCCGACCTCACGATCCTACGACCTCGATATTGTCATGTATGGACCGGTCAAGTACGCGAGGAATGTAGGTACACATCTGGGCAAATTTGGCCAGAAGTTGACAGCCCCTTACCTTGTCCAAAAGGGTATTCGAGTTCAGAATCCTCACGTTCTCGAATATCGTCCTCCGCCCCCAAGGTCCTACCCACCTAACCCTGCTCACGAAGGCCAAACTGCTTCCTACGGAAGTACCATTACCAACCGAACCGTGGAGGAGATTCGTTCAGAAGTTATGGGCGTGTTCGATTCCCTTACACGAAACGATGATTTGCCCGAGATGGAACCCAGTTCCAACATCTTGACCCCTTTGCTTAAGCACCAGAAACAAGGTCTGTTCTTTATGATGACCAGAGAGAAGCCTCGCGAGGCCCAAGCCGGCGAAAAGACTATGGTTTCCTTCTGGCAGGATAAATGGGGACAAGCTGGACAAAGGTTGTACTTCAACGTCATCACTGGACAAAGCCAAGCTAGACCACCGGCGGAAACTCGGGGAGGAATCTTGGCTGATATGATGGGTCTTGGCAAAACACTGAGCATCTTGTCGTTGATTATGACTTCCGCCGACGCAGCTTGTGCATGGGAGCAACATGCACCCGTCCAGCCAGAAGCACCGGAACAGAAACCGACAAAGCACGAAGTTCTGTCGCAGCAGCCTACCCTTCCACTAACGCCCTTGATACAAAATGCAAAGACCACTTTGCTCGTCTGCCCCCTCAGCACAGTAACAAATTGGGAGGAGCAGATTAAGCAGCATGTTCAGCCCGGCGCTCTAACCTATCACATCTATCATGGCCCCAACAGAATCAAGGATCCGGCAAGACTCGCGACTTTCGATCTTGTAATCACTACATATGGCTCGGTATCCAACGAGCTCAGTTCTCGTCGAAAGGGAAAGGAAGGCCAACATCCCCTAGAACAGATCGGATGGTTCAGAATTGTACTGGACGAGGCCCATATGATTCGCGAGAGCAGCACTCTCCAGTTCAAAGCCATTTGTAGACTGCAAGCGGACAGACGGTGGGCCGTTACCGGTACGCCAGTTCAGAACCGACTGGATGATCTTGCGGCTCTCCTTGCCTTCCTTCGGCTCCATCCTTTCCATGATCGAGCCAAGTTCCTTCGATACATTGTAGAGCCTTTCAAGGCATGCGACCCCGAGATCGTGCCCAAGCTACGAATCCTCGTGGATACAATCACGCTGCGCCGCTTGAAAGACAAAATCAATCTGCCTCCTCGCGAGGACCTGGTGGTCAGGCTCGATTTCAGCCCAGATGAACGCAGTATCTACGAATTGTTCGCCAAGAATGCGCAGGATCGAGTCAAGGTGCTCGCAGGAACTCATAATGGAGGCCAGGCACTTGGCGGCAACACCTACATACACATTCTCAAGGCGATCTTACGACTTCGCCTGTTGTGTGCACACGGCAAAGATTTGCTTAATGATGCTGACTTGGATACATTACAAGGAATGTCTGCGGAGATGGCAATCGACATCGACGACGATGACGATGATGACAGCAAGCCAACACTTTCCGATCAAAAGGCACACGAGATGTTCACCCTAATGCAGGAGACCAACAACGACGCCTGCATAGAATGCAGCAGGAAGCTCGGTTCGAACGAGAGCTCCAATATCGAAGCAGAAGGACAGGACGACATCCTTGGTTTCATGACACCTTGTTTCCATATTATCTGCCGAACTTGCATCAAGACGTTTAAGGAACGGGTGAAGTCGGTGACTGCACCTGGCAGCAACAGCGGAAACTGCCCAGTGTGCAATGCATACGTGAAACATGCTTTCGTGCAGCTTCACCGAAGGGAGGTGGATGCGGAGCATGATGGTCCAGCCAAGCCAAAGTCTCGAAATGCCGTCAAGAATTTTGACAAATATGAAGGTCCTCACACCAAGACTCGTGCCTTGCTTGAGGATCTCTTGAAGTCTAAAGCGGCGAGCGAGGCAAACCCCGACGAACCCCCATATAAGTCAGTTGTTTTCTCTGGCTGGACATCTCACCTGGATCTCATTGAGCTTGCCCTCAACGCCAACGGTATTATGTTCACTAGACTGGATGGAAGTATGAGCCGCACGCAAAGAACCATAGCTATGGATAGATTCCGAGAGGACAACACTGTTCATGTGATTCTTGTATCCATCATGGCTGGTGGACTGGGTCTGAACTTGACTGCTGGAAACAGCGTATACGTAATGGAGCCGCAGTACAACCCGGCGGCTGAGGCTCAGGCTATCGACCGTGTCCACCGATTGGGACAGAAACGACCTGTTCGCACCGTTCGGTACATCATGAGAGACAGTTTCGAAGAGAAAATGCTGGAGCTTCAGGAAAAGAAGAGGAAGCTTGCCAGCCTGAGCATGGACGGTCAGAACAGGACCCTAGACAAGGCGGAGGCGGCCAGGCAAAAGTTGATGGATTTGCGAAGTCTTTTCAAATGAATGACGAATGGATCCAGTTCATGGAGCTGTAATGACTGCATGGAACAGGAGTTTTCGGTGCGATTTTTTTCTTACTTCTATTTTTCTTTCTTGGGGACTTCTCTCAACTCACTGGCAGTGAGTCGATTTAGGCTCGAGTGGCATCATCCTGGGGCGCGAGTGCGCGGACTTTTACGGGTTACTTTATTCGTTCTGGGGTAAGGCTATACTTCTTGACTCTCACGAGGTGGTTTTATTTCTTTCAGTTTGCATTATGGGATTCATGGGCTTGGGCTTGAGCGTTGAGTGGCATGCGATACTACAAAATACAATCTTGGGATCTGCTCCGCGGCGTAACTGGGACTGCAGTGGAATGGCGAATGGAACCTCACGATATAGACAATCAACGACTTAAGAACGTACTTCTCGTATCGCTAAGGTTTTCAGATGATTAGCTGTCATGGTTGAATAATCCGATGGTATCTTGTTTTACAATGAACCCGACCAGCCTACTAACCCCTATAACGCCTCTCTCACATATCAACCCTTTTTATCCGGCAAGTTCCTATACTCTAAGTTGACTCTTCTTCCTGCCGCAGACCAGCATACTCTGTTCCTTGGTTCGCGGTACTCAAACGCGCACAAAGACTCAGCAGCACCACTGTCTCCGTCGCAGCATAGTGATTAAGCGCGTCAAGCAAGATTTGTAGATGACGACTAAAGTTGCTCTCCCACTTCCGAATAATCTCAAAAAGATTATCAATGCGAGCATCTGCTTCACTGCTTCCGGAAGAGTCCCCTTGGGCTGATGTGGAGCCGCGTTGCACTGCTTTGGTCATTTGGAAGCGCTTCCACTGGTCTGCCGTCATTGTTGAGGGTTTGTTAGTGCCTGAAAGGTCTGGGTCTGACTTTTCAAGCTCGCGGGTAAGCCAGTTTGTGTAGGCAGCGAAGATTGTGCATGTCTGCATAAGTTTGGAGTGGATCTAAAGGCGTGTTAGTTATGCTTGAAAAGAGTTTGCGTATCGGGATAAGAGTTACCCTTAGTAGTTTACTGTTGGTGAGCATGCATTCCTTGAGACATGTATCCAAGAAGTCGACATGGTCCTGCATAAGCTCATCGACAGTCCGCGTCGAAACCCCCAAGCTTGTATCAAGGCTCTCATCCTTTGTCTTTAAGCGAGACATGAACTTGTTCCAGTTCGGCTCAATGACCTCAGCTGTGCAAAAGTAGAGTAATTGTTGGACAAAAACCAACATACGAGCACGAAGCGTCCAAACGCGTCGTTTCCAAATCTCGAGTTTTCTCGAGCCGCCCTTGTGTGCCCAGCTAACACCTCGAGTCTGTGTTTGCCAAGTAGTCGATAGTTGCGACTCTAGATAGCGTAAGGAAAGGAGGTAACGGAAGAGAGCTTGGTATCGCCAGACGGTCTTTCGACTGATGACGAGCGACACAGGAAACGGGACAGAGTAGTCTAGCTGCAGAGATGTAAAACCGACAGCATTCTTGTCGTTGTCAACGGGTTGATTGGCAAGAGGTTGTAATGCCTCACCCTGCTCAATACCAGTGATGTTAACAACACGTTGCAAAGCTTTTGTGAGGATAGTCTCATTCATCTCGACCTTGACATCCTCTTTGAACGGATCAAGGGACACAAGACTTCCAGGCTGACGCAAAACAAGGTCCAGTAGAGATTGCAGTTTTCCGGTATTAACGGACTTGACGGGTTTACGCAATTCTGAAGCGCCCAGTTCGAGGAAGTAGGAGAAGTAGTCGGATGGGTCAAGGAAGAAGTAATGCTTCAAAGAGCGTAGGCGCGCGGGTAGTGAGTGAGCTGTGAGGAGTAGTTGCATGAGGGATTCGTTGGCATGGGCATAAGCGTTATTGACGTTCTCGAGGAATCTGTTGTCGTCGAAGGAAGCTGGGACGTCTTTCGCAACCTTGCTAACATCAACTCCACCGCACTCGCGGACAACGTTCAAGTACTTTCCAGCTAGCAGGACCTTGTCCTTGACACCCTCGAGTTGCGGCGGAACGTCGTGGTCTCGTATTGTGTATCTCCTCTCCCAGTATTCATCAGTATAATCTTGCTCCAGCCTTTCGCGACGAATGCTCTTCTGCTCCTTGATAAGGAACTCTGAGTGAGGGTCGTGAATGGAACCGTGATGCAGCCATCCGTTAAGCATATTCATATAGGGCTTGCTGGCATCCCTTAGTAGGGTCGTTAACAACGCTCGAGCTGATGGATCGCCCGACAAGGACTCCAGACGCCTTGTTATCAAACCGAGAACCACACCTCCTTTGCATATCTTTTTGCCAGTCATGTTTCCTGGCACTAATTCGCCTCCGTCTCGAAGTGTTTCGAGGATGTTCTCGAAATCATCACCACCACTATCCTCAGATTCATCGGTTTCATCATCAAGCAGGGCATTCTTTTTGAGTAGTTCATGAGCGAGCGAGTAAAGCTGTAGCATCATTTGGCTGGTAGACATGGTATGGATGTTGAGCACATGTACAGTGAATGTGTCGCTTGTGAGGAATTGTGTCTCCAGCTGTGCTATCATGACAAGGTAATCTTGCAGAAACTTGCGTATTGATGCGCAAAGAGCGTGGTTCACGGACCCGAATTCCTCTCGACTCTGGACGTCGACGAAAGCTTCAAGGGCAACATAATATGTTGCCATCCTGAGCATTGATTGAGTCAGGTCCTGCAGACTCGGGTCAAGACCAGGTAACGTTCTGAAGCTGGGTCCTGATAATCTGTCTCGTTCTTCGTTTGGGTTATATCCCTTGGCGAATCTGATATACTGTCCTTCATATCCCATGAAGACAAAGAGGAGGTCCTCTACTATAGCTGCTTCTTGGAGCTCCAGGCTTAGCTCGCCTAGGGGTTTTGGCTGGGGCGCTTGTGGTATGGTCGAAGCAAGTGGAGGTATGGATATTCGAGAGGCCAGGGGTGCTGTTGTATGTGGTAGGAGGGTTGCTTCGGGGTTCCATGGTACTACAAGCAGAGTCAGTCCTGAGGTCTTGAGGCCGATGGCTTGGAGGGGAGAAACAAACCCTGCGGGGTCTCAGCTCCAGCTCTGGACTGCCTAGCATCTGGGATATCATTCTTGGGTGCTTTGGACGTATTTCTACTCTCTGATGCAGCATTGCGTCGATGTGCTCGTTCTGGGCTCGTGGTTCGTGGGACCAAACGCTCAAGCTGAGCTTCAAAGGTGCGCTCTGTCACCCTCCGTGACTCGAAGCGACGTTCCTCGTCATGGCGACTCGTAGCCCTTGGATTTACTGACGCTGAACGCTTATGAGCACTTGAAAAGTTGGGCTGGGGCGAAGGACCCTTGCGAGGATCGGAGCGATCGCTCTTGAGGTTGGCCGCTGAACCGCGGGGCCTTTCGTCGCGGTAGTCGTTGGCGCTTGTTCGGCCCGATGGTCGTGGTGCGCCGGAAGACATTGTTCAGCAGGACTACATCTGTGAAAGAAAGAAGCCCTCGAGAATTGAAGTCTTGGGCGACGGGCGAGGGTTATGGGTGGTTGCAGTCGCGGATATAGTGAGTGGCAGGCAGTGTAGTCTCGTTCTAGGTAGCTTAAAGTTGTTGATTTGGGGAAGCTGTAAGTGTTTGTGCCCAATCGAAACGCGCGACGACGTGACGTGGGGTTCAGTTGTTTGCTTGCAGATAGGTAGCTGCGAGGGTCAATCATGTATAGCATTTAATAGCTACATAGCTACTTGGTAACTATGCGCTATAGTATTTATTATTACACTAATATCAACTGTATATTGATTGATAGATTAATCAAGTTCAGGCATCCCATACCAATTCAATACTACCTCGAGTGCAGACTAAAAGCTGAACGATATCTCGAGTTCCATGTTCAATATACTGAAGTGTGGCGGTGAAACTGTGGCTAAACAATACAGCAACTGCCCACTAACAAATTGGAAGGCTCCAGCTTCTGTTGTAGAGCGCGGCTGGCTACGTAGGCGGACTGCTTGCCTGCAACTCCACCGGAGCTCGCATCCTCAGTCCCATCATTGATTGACTCTCACTCCTCCATTCAGCCTTCCGCCCATCACGACTCTTTTCCCGCGGCGACTCGGACTGCATCTCTCGAATCAAACTCGCAATTTCATCCAGGCAAGCTCTATACACGAACTTGTCCTCTTCATCCACCAGGAATCCTCCGCCCTTCTCTAGTCTAGCTACCATCACCACACACAAACCGCCAAGATGTTTATGGCAAGATCCGAATACGGCATGTTCACCCTGCCTTTCCTATAGGCACATATAGGTCCTTGTTCTGCCTGATCGTTGGCTAACCCTGCGTCAGACCGAGGCATCAACACCTTCTCCCCCGAAGGCCGTCTCTTCCAGGTCGAATACTCTCTCGAGGCCATCAAGCTCGGCTCCACGGCCATCGGCGTAGCCACCTCCGAAGGTGTCATCCTCGGTGTTGAGAAGCGCGTTACCTCTACCCTCCTCGAGACATCCTCCGTCGAGAAGATTGTCGAGATCGACCGCCATATTGGCTGCGCCATGTCAGGCCTCCAGGCCGATGCCCGCTCCATGGTTGAGCATGCCCGAGTCGAAAGCCAGTCCCACGCCTTCAACTACAACGAGCCCCTCCGTGTTGAGAGCTGCACCCAGGCTATCTGCGATCTCGCCCTGCGCTTCGGTGAGGGTGCTGACGGAGAGGAGACTATCATGAGTCGTCCTTTCGGCGTTGCTCTCCTCATTGCTGGCTTCGACGAGGATGGCCCTCAGCTGTTCCACGCTGAGCCCAGTGGTACTTTCTACCGCTACGACGCCAAGGCCATTGGCTCTGGCTCAGAAGGTGCCCAGGCTGAGCTCCAGAACGAATACCACAAGGTAAGATTATACAGTAATCCTTTGTACCGACAGCATGGTTGACAGTTCCGTAGTCCTTGACTCTCATAGACGCAGAGACTCTTGTTCTCAAGACATTGAAGCAGGTGATGGAGGAGAAGTTAGATGCCAAGAACGTGCAGTTGGCTAGCGTGACCAAGGAGAAGGGCTTCAGAATATACACAGACGAGGAGATGGCCGCAGTCGTGGAGCGGCTGCCAGCCAACTAAGGAGATGTTACCCATGAATCAAGAGAAATTACGAATAGACACAAAGACACCCAAGTTGGGGGGCATTGACGGCGTACAATATCAGGCTCGCCAAAACATGCTTGTAGGAAGTTATTGATAAAATTCCGCACCTCATACAGAGGTCAATATTATTTATCATTAATGTACGGGTACTTACCACGAGCAGCACTTCCGCCGAATCTTCATGACTTCTCCGTATCCAATGCGAATTCATGAACAATGTTTTCATCCCTTTTCCTTAGTTTCCTTCCCCGTTTCAACGTGGCCGTGTGCAATAAATGGCATACGTATCCAAAAGACGAGCCACGAAAAATATGATAAGCTATATAGAAAGGGTTCAAGAAATCATCGCAGCCACTACTATATATAACACACTCATTTGCACCATACACCGTTCAATCATCATCCTTGAGATCGAGAGCCTCAAAATCTCTTTCGACACTCAGTAGACCCAGTGCAAACTGAGCTCGCTCGGCCTTGGGCACATGAATCTGGCGTCGGATTTCACCAGTCTCAACTTCTTGAATGAAGCGGTCGATTTGGCGCGGGGCCTGCCATCTTGCGACAGGCACTGGTTCGGTCTCTGGGGCGCGAATGTAAGGAGGTCCACGGCCAAGCTGCGCTGCCTTCATCCAAGAAGACTCACATCCCGTAGCGATGCGTTCTGCTGATTGCCATCCAGTCAACCGAGTGATGTCGCGCAAGTGGCGTATCACCCAATGGCGCTGTTTCTCATCTCGATACTGATGCAGAGTTAGCCGGGTTTCTCGGACATTTCACGAGTAAGGATTAACATACCTCTATCGCTGCCACAAAGAGGCAGAAGCAGCTCTCAATAAATGCAGCACTGACAAGGGTGGTAATTTCTGTCGCCTGCGAAACGTCTTCGGACAAACCAGCTGCTATTCGTCCCAGCTTGTTGGAATAGGGGCCCGTCTGAGGTGCTGCCATGCCAGCCGCCTGCATTGCCGCAGGAGGCATAGAGGGGTGGCAGCGCACAAGGTTGATCATGCCCATGTAAAAGTTCATCCAGATTCCTGCTACAGAGAACGTTCGATATTGCATGGTCATACCAAATGGCGAGTCTCGCTTGTCTGAGAATTCAGGCTTCAGTGGTTGGAACTCTGGTCCCAGTTTACTTTCATAGGCTTCGAATCCTCGCTTGATAGACTCCCATTCATCCAAAGCGACACGATAACTTTCATCCAAGTCTGTATCTTCTGAAGAGTCGCTTTGGGGCGATGACTCTTTTGGTGGTGTGAAACCTCTTGGGACCTGAAAGTTCCCATCGGTGGGAACTATGCCATTGAACGGCGGTGGTGAACTTCCTGGGGCTCCTGGGGGCGGGCCTCTGGCTTGACTCGCTCGTTTCTTTCGCGCAATGTCTTTGGAGGAGAAATCTGCGAGTCTACCAAGTAGTAGCATCAAGTGGTCATATGATCCATATCTTGGATTGCCAAGTCAGTCGTGCTCCTTACAAACCAGGTTTATCACTTACATCGCTTCAAGTTTCGATATCGGTGCTCGAGGTGGACACTGAGACCAAGACTCGTAGTTCATGCTGTAACAGTCAGGTATAACTTCACATTCAAAGGTGGTGCGAAGACTTACAATAGCCTAGTGCCAGCCAGCATGCTTTGGTACACGTCCATCTTGCAGTACCACCAGAATAGATCTCGTACGTTCTCGTAATGCTCGATGTCTCTGTCGGTTACTGAATCCGATAGATCAATACCTTGATTTTCCCCGAGCCCATAGTCCTCTGCTGTGATGTTCTGGCCTGAAATTGCTTGTAATAGATCGTAGTCGTGATCATTGAGTTCACTCTGAGATGGTATGCTTAGACCGGGGAAGAAGCTGTCCATTTGGTTTTGGTTTTGTGCATCCTTTTCTGCCTGTTTAAAACGCTTGACTGGGAGGAACTTCTTCGACATATTTCTGAGAGGTATTTCGCTGAACAAGATCCGCGCTCCTAGCAGATGATTGCACCACTTTGTATGGTCTGATGACCAAACCTCAAAGTATGACAATAATAGCGTCGCAGCTATTGTCGCAGGCTGTGTTCGTCTTAAGGGTGTGTTGACATTCCTGGCTATCCTTCGGATCGCCAGGTGGTAGTGTTTCATCGCGGCTGTGGCCGGTATGTTTTGTAACTTGGCTATCTGCAAAGCACCCAAGGCAAGCATGGAGTGAAGTAGTGCGGGATGGTTCAGGGATATGACGGGGAAGGTGTCTTACAAATGGTTAGCCTTGTATACGCAGTTCTTCCTATGGGATAACTCACAACTCCACAGATTGTTAGCGCCTTTAGGGGTAGGGTCGAATGAGTTCTCGCCGGTGTGATCAAAAGGATGCCTCTCATATAGTGACATACTTGGGCCCGTGACTTGGATGAAGTGCATGAAAATCTGCAACATTGCAGGGTCCTTGAGTTCCGTTATTCTGGCTGTGGCTGTGTAATCAGACAGAATGTTACACTGAGCGAACGTCGAAAAGGTCCTAACTCTCGTGCCGTTCGTGTCCCATGTTCCATTGAATTGCTTCATCACAGGTCCGAGAACCTGTCGAGGATCCTGTGTGTCATCATCCGATTCGCCCATTGAGGCATCATCCTCTGGTATATCGATGTCTTCGTAATCGATACTTGGATCGGATTCGGTTCTGCCCATGTCCACGCTTCCCTTCTTAGCAGCCAACGGGTCCGCCTGGCCATCAATTGCATATGGTGGGCCATATTGCCCAGGGAGCATACCGTACTGGTCTCGAGGGTCCTGTTGTGCCCTGTTGTAAGCCATTGGGGGGTCGGGGGCCATCATTCCGTTGGCTTGGCCATATGGATGGGCAGCCGCCGAAGAGTTGAAGTCGTATGGGTTTGGGGATGTCTGTGCAGCCCCTTGCCCGTGGGCGTAGTGCCCATAAGGTGCTGGTTGGTGTCCGTTATAGTCAAATGAAGGCGGTTTGGGAGCAATTGTAGGCAAGAGACCCTGCGAGGGTGGTTTTGGCTGTAAATTACCAACAAGATGCGCAGACCCGTGGGGATAGTAAGCAGGACCGTAAGGGCCTCCCTGTATTGCGCCCATTGGGTGTTTGAAGATGACTCGCTGGTTATAACCCTCGCATTGTCTCTTGGATTTGATGCAGTTGTTGCATATCGGTCTTCCTTCGTCACATTTTATCCTGCGCTTGCGGCAAGCTTTATAAAAGCTCGCATTAGTGTCACTGTTCTCATATAACTCTTACAAGATATTCAGGCAACTTACTCAAGCACCCAGTCTTTGTTCTTTTGCGAATGTTATTCCTTTTTCGATCCGCGTCATCCCTCCCGTCATCTTGCTGATTCGAATTCGCAGGAGCCTTCTGGTTGGCAGGTGCAGACGCAGACGTGGCCTGGTCCCTATCCATGATGTACGATTTCCAGGTGATTCAAGTCCATGCAATTCTTTCTGATTGGTTGACAACTTCACATGACGATGCTGAATATGTCAAGTATGTGTTTCAAGCTTCAATCCCAAGATTCCTAACAAGCCATGTAATCGAGAGATGGACGCTAGTTGTATAAGTAGTAGTTGAGAAGATGAGCAGATAACGGACTTGGACTGGAAATGGCCTAGTCTGTAGAATGAAGGTTAGAGCCGAGCGAAGATGGGGAGGAAACAATAAGTGGAACTAGATCCGGCATTTAAGAGCCAGACAGGAACAATGTGTAAAACCCCAACTTGAGAGAGATGGGTAGAGCAAAGGAAACGTAAGGGTGCGTACAGTCCTGTAGGTTTGAAGGGGAGAAGTGATGTAGTCCGGCCAAAGCAAAGATTGTATATCGCTGAAGATCCAGAGAAGTGCAGCGCACGTCGAGCAAAGGCAGAGCAAAGGCAGAGCAAAGGCAGAGCAAAGGCAGAGACAGAGACAGAGACCGCTGTATGGATTAAGTTAAGTTATGGGGAAACTTCTGGAGGCAAGTAATGGAGCAACTGAAACATGCTTGTGTGACTTGAAAGTCGGCGGTTTGCCCAATTCCACTGGGCCGTCGGAGCGAGAACTGGTAGTCTGGAGTCTAGAGTCTGGCCGGCGACAGGGCATGGACCTCAGTCAAGGGTAAGATGACGAACTTGTGCTCAGTCAAGGTTCTGTCCTTTGTCTTGCCCTGAAGTGAGGTCCGGTCCTGTAGATGGTGTCTGAGATGGCCTGCTTGGTGTCTCTGATATGAATAGCTCCCTCCTTTGTAAATAGAAGTGTATCTCAAGCAATTGATCTTATTTGATTCAGGAGAGAAAGAAGGCCCCAGCTAATCGACTATACTGGCGACGTTTGAATGTCAAGTTCTAATAGTGAGACAGTGGATGCATTTAATGAGGAACGAGAAAGGGCCGAAGAAGGGCAGGATGCGTGCCGGAGATGCAGGCGTGATTATGATTATGAAGGAAATATCCAAAGCTCCTTATCTAATGAAGGCTAGGCACATGAGAAGAGGATCGGAAGTTGAGATAGAATAAGGTAACCAAGTCGGATGTGGAGTGGGCAGTGGATGATGGGATGCTTGTGGTGGTTTCCCCCGTTGTTCTGTGGGGGGGGGGGGTTCCTTCCGGTGATGGTTGAGTGCTTGATCGCGCCTCCCCTAAACTGGCATGGTAGATTGAAGGAAGCCTTGGGTTAGGTGCTCTGCACGTTGCACAGTGTTGAAGCAGGCAATACCTAGGCACCTAACGTTACCTGGCCTAGACCTAGGCATAGTACGCTGAGTGCCGGATAGGAACAAGTCAAACGAACCCCTGTCGGCATGGAAGCCAAGACATCACCTACTGGAATAAGCCCCAATTCACCAAGAGCTTAGGATATCTTTAGGTCGTTGTGGTTAAAGAACCGAACCCGAATGGTTACTCTAGCGTGCCGAGGGCTCCGGTGGAAGTGCCAGCAACTTCCTAGAGGTCATCTACTGCGTCCTACTTGTAAACTTACAAGCGTCCCAGGGCACTCACATCCTCTAATTTACACTCAGAATAAAACCAAGACAGAGACACTGTGGGTGGCACAAATAAGCATTAGAGACACCAAGTAATATTGCCTGAAAACTGAGTTGACTCGAAGCGAAACTATCATCTCTCTGTTTTCTTTTTTCCCTTAGTCTAATATGTGGGATGACGATCAATGGCCGCGGTGCCGAGGCACAGCAATAATACATATCTAACACGAAGGCCCATGCTCTATCTCACTAGCATAAAACCACACTCCAACAAGAAGAATAGCGGCTATCATGCCCGTGCTAGCACGTACCAACGATAACTGTTCATGTTCATCCCTGTTGCAAGCGATCATCAATTACTCAGAGGATCAGCATCAATAGCTCCTTATATAGATATGTAGTTTGCTTCTTAGCCTCAATGCATAACAGGGGTTCATATTGGCTGCACCAGAGTATGTACATACGTCAAGACTCTCATAAGAATGATGAGAACAGGAACAAACATCATTGATATCCTCCTGGCTGTGCAGTGCTATCCGTTACAGTAGCATTGGAAGGGGACATGATTCAGAGCGCGCTTACAAAAACTGCCGCTTATTGATAATCGATATACCCTGCAGACGCTACTATGGCAATCGCCAAGACACTACCGTTGATATGGTACAGGAGGGTATTGCAGTCAATAAACGTTGACCCTAGCCCATAGCCTAGCAAGCATATCCAATGGCTTTGGATTTAGTTAGAGTGCGGAAAGGCTCCCATGTCTTGTCTAATAAAGCCTGGCAAGTTGCAAAGCTAGCTTTTATCCGTAGTTTGACTGCCAATCCCGTCTCTAGACGGAGAATGATGCAAGCAGATCTGTCATAAATAGACTAAATGTCTCTGTTTAATCAGAAAGAAGCATCTGACATTGTAGCAGGGTACTACGAATACGATAATATACAAACTCCGTCATAACTACTAAGGTATGCTCAACACAGTTGTAACTTTACTGTAAATTAGCTGCCAAGAATTAACAATACCCATTAAGCACAAACCAACATCAACTACAGAGTACTATTACATGCCATCACGTAACTGTATTGTCAAGGAAATCACAGTCTAGCTTCTTCTGTCGTTTTTCAGTCTTGTCAGAAACTTGTCAATTCCGATCCCTATTCAAACTACTTACTTAGGTAGGATCAAGATCCATTCGTATCCCTAACAGTGAAAGGTCTGGGAACCAGCAACCCATTCCTACACAGTGCAATACAATATTGTTTCTGCATTTCTTATTTTGGCAATCCCAGCCCTACATAAGGCTCGCCATGACGATCTCTGCTACTCCTGCATCACACCCATCTCAAAGTCCTAGACCGCCCCTTGATCTCTCTCGTAGGTGTGGCTCAAGCATGTAAGGTTAAGCTGCAATTTCATCAACTCCTTGAAACCTTACTTTTTAGTAGTGAACTGC
Organism: Fusarium graminearum PH-1; assembly: GCF_000240135.3. Classification (NCBI taxonomy): domain Eukaryota; kingdom Fungi; phylum Ascomycota; class Sordariomycetes; order Hypocreales; family Nectriaceae; genus Fusarium; species Fusarium graminearum. Next base: position 4,503,105 of record NC_026476.1, read on the forward strand.
TAACTACTAATTTCACTTCATTTCGTCTGCACCAGACTAGCTTCTGTCGGACTCTTTTCGGGCGGTTCCTTTCCTCCCGTCCGCCGAACCCTCCGAATGAACGGCTGCCAAACTCCGGTCCTCCCTTTTATCAAACCTTAACTTATCAATCCTAGAGAGCAAACTCATCTGTATGTTTGTTACACGAAGCCAAGTCAACAGTCTAGCCTAAACCTCCTCTTCTGTCCGCACATGGGTCGTTTTCAAACCCGCCCCAGTCTCCGTTGGGCCGTCAGATGAGTTACTAACTACAAACCGTTGGTCGATGGACGCTTTTACGTATTGCACTATCGCATACTTCGCGGTAACCTCTCTGCCATTATGTGTTCCTTCTGTACGCTTGTAACCAACGCTCCTTTCATTTCATCCTCATGATCCCAGAACAATTCTTGACGCGAGCATCAGCTAAGCTAGATGGGGAACGTCGGTGTGACACAAACAAAGCACGGCGTTGCACACCCTTCGTTTCCCGTCCTGTCTAGAGTCTCTGGATGCATATCATTGTCTCTGTCCAAGAAAAGGTGCGACCATTCATCGCATCACGAGCACAGCACAGTACAGTAGAAACATACTGCCATTGCGTAGCCTCAAGGTCCTCTGCATCATCTCTCGGGCTTGGCCTCAACCCAGCGTTGATCACTGCTGGAAGGCCGATCCCTGCCGGCTTTTATGTCGTGAACCCCCCATGCAGTGGCTTTTGTTCTTCTGATGTTGGACCGTGAATATACTCCTCGTTCTGAATCGACTAAAGTTGTCTGGCGACAGAAACATGTCTGAGACTATCTCAAAGAAAAGTCGGCGTTGAGAATCATATTCTCTGCTGCAGTCAGTTGCACAGGCGCTTCTGGACAAATGTCGTAGCGATCGAGTTCTTTGGAGGCCTACGGCTACGTATACCTGTACCCCATACTCTACGTGCTTGTTTCACGAGTGTAAGCTTTGTATGCGCACCTGGTTTGGATGAGGGGGGATCGGTAGAAAAAGAGATGTCCCTGAAAAGGGTGTAGGTACTATCGCTTCCAAAGAGTTGCGACTCGGGCTGCTAGTTCGCCAGGTGATGTTAGTTCAGGAGATTGACAGACAAACGATGTGCTTCTCTTAAGCATGAGTCCATATTGCCTAGGACACGAACTAATTGCCTGCCGAGCCGTACTGCCACAGCATGGCAAGCTTTTCCATCCATGGACATCCTGTATCGGTCTGGTTCCTGCCGTGCTTTGCGAAATCTCCAAAGTGGACGACGCCACTCTGATCAGTGCAGACCAAGACCCATGTGCCTCGTGTTCAGGTGAAATGCAGTACCCAGGTCCAGGCACCCAACAGATCATCTGTTTTCATGAAAGAGCGCTTGATCGCGACAACTCAAGCCAGCTCAAGTCATCGGGACCGTGCATTGATGAGAGGCGGTTTCGAAATGGGACTGAGTCACTCTCAGTGTTGCTGAATACTCAAGAGCTGGCTGACTGTGGTAAACCGCTACATTTCGGTGTCCGTATGTGTGTCTTGGGGCTCTCTTATAAGTAACTGGTTGTATTATGATACTATTCGCCAGTCACCCTCTGCACATAACCGCTATCGTGAATCACACAACATGCAAGTGATGATATGAATGAGGCGAGTAATAATCGACACAAGATCAATGAAGAATGAATCAAATGGTTATTGGGCGGGTCCTTTCTGCGCTCTTAAGCTTTTGGTAGTATACTTGATGGTGAAATTCACTTGTACTTGTCATCTCTAAATACGGCAATGGTTGGTCAACAAGATGTCCAAGTCCTATAAGCAGTTTCGGCAATAGTCAGAACACAGAAACTTTAGATGCCTCAACTCGAGTGAGAAAAATAAATCAAGAAAAGGGGAAAAAGTCTCCTTGCCTTTGCACAAACTCGCATCCCACTGATTTGAACGGACCATAGCATTCGGGGACGCAGACATGTGATTCCGTCGGGGGGACAACATAACAAGCCTTGGTCTTTTTTGGAGGCTGTGACACCTTTTTTTAAAGATCCCAACTCTTTGAGTCATCGCCTGTACTTCTCCGAGATGATGTTTTGAACGGGATCTTCAAGATAATCGTGGTATGATCAAGAGACGGCTTGAGCTTGAACTTTTCATGTTTAGGCATAGAAGCGTTCTTCCACCCGTTAATCGAGTGATTTGGGTCGATCTGTGACTTCTTTGGGCGGACTTGGATGTATCTTTTGAAAGATCATATAGGAGTTCCAAGGTTCATTAAGAAACATCAGAAATCAGGAGTTCAGGTCTGTGTTTGTGAAGATTTCGTCGCAACAGATATATCAATCATACTGCTGTAGATTTAAGCGCCTTTCTTATACATATTCTCCACAGGGACTTGAATAAAAATGAAGATATTTTTAATAATTCGCTTCAATATTTGAGTATACGATTGATTCACTCCCAAACAGTCAACGTGTAGGTGAAGTTGGCTAACACCCAAATATGGCAGGTGCACAGACCATGATGTGGATCGTCTTCGGTACGTACCTTATCGCAATCAAAAATTCAGATCTCAAAAATTATCAACCACTGAGACTTCACCCATCAACTCAAATCGCTACTTCACCAACAAAACTTATAATAATAATCCCAAATATTGTTCAATAATGTTTGCGGTTCCAGGATGGTCTGTCTCGTCAGACGGCCTCAAAGCTGAAGCGCCTTCCAAAAACAACAGCGCGCCCGGTACAAAATCCAAGAAGCGCAAGCGCAACAACGCCGCCTCTGCGCAAGAGAACGTCGACTCCTCAACAGTCGCAGATCTATGGGAGTCTGTCATTGAGGGAAAGAAGCCTGAGAAGTCACAGCAGCAAAATTCTGAGCAGTCTGCTAAGCGACAAAGGAAGCAGGGCAAGGCAAAGAAGACTGAGGATGAGAAGCCAGAGGAGGGTAAAGAGGATGCCATTGCCACTGGGGGTGAGGCTCAGCCCAAGCCTAAGAAGGACAAGAAGCAGAAGCAGAAGCAGAAGTCTGAAGAGGAATCAACAGAGACCACCAAATCCCCCGCAAAGGATGCTGTTGTGAAGGCGCCTCAGCCTCCTGCTCCCAAGCTCACTCCCCTCCAAGCTTCCATGAGAGAGAAGCTTATTTCAGCGCGTTTCCGACATCTCAATGAAACACTCTACACCCGCCCCTCCGAAGAGGCCTTCAGCTTATTCGATGAATCACCCGAGATGTTTGATGAGTACCACGAGGGTTTCCGCCGCCAGGTCAAGGTTTGGCCTGAAAACCCCGTCGACAGCTTCCTCAAAGACATTCGCGCACGGGGCAAGGCCCGCCAGCAAGGCAAAGGCAAGCCCGGAGCTCCCCCCACGCCTCTGTCCAAAACACCGCTACCTCGCACACAGCAAGAGTGCACCATTGCGGATCTCGGCTGCGGTGATGCCCGGCTTGCGGAGGCACTTCAAAAAGACGGAAAGAAGATGCGCGTCAACGTCAAGAGCTACGATCTCCAGAGCCCAAGCCCTCTGGTCACCAAGGCCGATATTGCCAACTTGCCTCTTGCTGACGGTTCCATCAACGTTGCCGTTTTCTGTCTCGCTCTTATGGGCACAAACTGGGTTGATTTTATTGAGGAGGCTTACCGCATTCTACACTGGAAGGGCGAGCTCTGGGTTGCTGAGATTAAGAGCCGGTTCGGTCCCATTCGAAACAAGAACGCTCCTGTGACCCACAGTGTTGGTAACCGCAAGAAGAACGCTGTCGCTGGCAAGAAGGGCAAGGGCAAAGGTGCCGATAACGATGCTGAGCATGATGAGGATTTGGCCGTCGAGGTGGATGGCGTAGATGATCGTCGCCGAGAGACTGATGTGTCGGCTTTCGTGGAAGTGCTCAAGTCGCGAGGTTTTGTCCTTCAGGGAGACCGCGAAGCTATTGACTTGTCCAACAGGATGTTTGTCAAGATGCATTTCATCAAGGGCGCATCACCGACCAAGGGAAAGCATGTGAAGGAACAGGAGGCTCCCAGGGGCAAGAGGCCAATCATCCGCAGGATAGATCCCATTGATGCGGAGCCAGAGCTCAACGAGGCCGCCGTCTTGAAACCTTGCGTCTACAAGATCAGGTAAGCGTAAGGAGGTGATGAAAATTCGATGGGCATTTATAGATTAGTTACTGCGATGAGCAATACCCGCAACAAAAACTGATGAGCAATCTGTACCTCACTAACTACGTGTAATTCTTGTATCTTGTTACTCCTAAATACCATGCTCCAACGCGAATGTCATACGTGCATTCCCTATCCATGACCCTTGAAGAGAACGAGATCTTTCTATCTGTCCGCTTTAAAACAGATGGTAAAACAGTTATCTATCATTATGCTCCCTTTTACATGTTTGTTCTTTTCCGTTGTGGCCCCGATACCGCCCAATGCGAGTTAGTATTGACGCTAGGAAAGTCGTCCCAAGTTGGTGTAAACCTAGAAGAAAATCAGACTGGCGGCAACATCGGGGTTGCCGTCTGCAGCCTGAAGGGCCTGGATAGCTTGCTCCCTAGTTGCACCCATCGAGACCAGGCTCTCAATAGCCTGTGGTGAGATGTTTGTTCTCGGAGCAGCAGCAGGTTGAGCTGCCGGCTGGGATTGGGGTGCAGGGGCTGGGGCTTGCGCAGGCGGAGCGGCCTGTGCCGGAGCAGTTGATGCCGGTTGTTGCTGCTGGCCAGGAGGCACGACAGCTCCGGAGCGCTGTCCAATTGTTGTACCATCAGGGCCGGGCAAAGTCGGCTCCTGTACAGCTGCTGCCTCTTCATCCTTGGGGATCTCGGCCTCTCCCAAGAAAGGGACCTCTTCACCCTGAATGCACAGCTTGTCCTTGGCTAGATCGATGGTGGCTTGGTATCGTTTCAACATGTCGAGGCCAAGCAAAAGATCGACTGATTTACCCTCCATGACAGTGAAACTGCAGGGCAAGAACAAGTTTCCGATTTTAATCTGGGCAGAATGAACACGGCCAATGATGTTGGCTGTACCAACACCACGAGCAACACCGGCAAAGCGGGTATCAACAAGTCTCATAATTCCGCACGCCTCGGCGCACGAAGGAGACATAATGGTAGCTTGAGCACCAGAATCCACAAAGGCCTTAACTGGGTGGCCATTGACTTCCACATCGACATAGAGCATGTGGACTCTACCAAACACTAGGAAGACATCAAGTTAGCATGCAGGTTTCACCATTGCATGATATGCAAATTACCTTCGGGGTTGTGTTCCATAGCATTCTGTAGGTTCTCCATAACTCGCTCTTGTCGAATCATTTCCTCGATCTTTCTCTGGTTTTCAATATTGAAAGGGTCGTCGTTCAGTCTCTCAATCTCCCGTTGCCGTTCCTGGCGCTCACGTTGCTCCCGGTTCTGGCTGTCGAGGAAGATCTGTGCAAAGCGGGCGGGATCGTCAACCGCGGAAGCCAGCTCGGGGTGCTGGGACTGAAGCTGCTGCCTCAAAGCAGGCTGCCCAAGGATCTGAAGCCGAATCAGTTCAGGATCCTGCTCATTTCTGGCCTGTCTCCTTGGTTGAGGGCGTCGGGCTTGTTCCGGTACACCGGTGCTGCCTCTCATATCCCGGACATGTAGGGCCAGCATCTCCCCATCAGCAATCTGCAGCTGCTCCATTGTTTGCGTATCATCCGAGATCAGACGACCGTTGTGATAGATGTGTTGTGAGGTTGGAGGGATGGTCGATTCGGCCTGGATAGATTCGCGGAGCGTAGCCAAGGTCATATCGGGGAAGATCTCGAGGGTGAGCAGACTGTCCTGCTCCCCAGCCTGGGGGTTGAATATGTTGAGGGTGATGCGCCTGTCGTCGAGGTTAGCATGGGTAAAGATGACGTAAATGTATATGGATGATGGACCAACATTGTAGCGTGTCTCTTGCTTTGTTCCTGCTGTTATTGGGAACAACCTTCAGCAGCTGGATATTTAACCAGGCAGGTGTGAAACGGAAGACGTCAAGGAGTTTCGAAAAAGTGGCTGGTCGTGAGAGGAGTAGGTGTAGGTGTAGGCCTAGGTGCGGGTGCGGGTACGGACGTGGCTAATAAAATCCAACGATAGCTCCAGCAAGGTGAATAGGTAGGTACTCAAGCACACTAAGTTTGTGGGAGCAAAGCTTAGTAAAAAGAATTCTCAACTGGATCAGTAAATCTTGTGTCCATATGAGACAAGGTTTGAAGGAGAAAAGAATCGTGGATCCGATGCAAGGTTGGTTGGCAGAAAAAAGATCGGAGGGGAAGGGGCAGATGAAGATGGACGAAGATAGATGCAAGCAGAGCAGTGTTAGTAGTAGTATAGGCAGGTGCAGGTGCATTTACCTACATCCATGACCTACCTTCCTAGGTACACATGAGGTTCAGCGGTAGTCACTGGCTGGAGCTATTGTGAGGGGCCGTTTCCGCAGTCTAGGCTGGGCTGTTTTGGTTCTGGGAGGGCTGGAGGGGCAATGAATTGGGGTCGTCTTGCATTTAGGTTTGGAGGTTCCGTTAGAGCGGTGACGCTACTAACAGTCCGCTGCTTAATCTACCAAGTATGATACGGGGATATCCCAAATAAAACCCGTCCTTTTTTTTTTTTTTTTAGCCATGATCACGAAGTACAAAGAGTACCAAATTGGTTTCCCTAAGCATGGAAGGCAGATTTCAATGACTTATCTCGTTACCTTAGTACTTATCAAGGTAATCGGGTTGCACCATTCATCCCGTCTCATTCAGTTTTGACTTACATCATCCTCTCCACCCCTCCATTCTGTCTGCCCTACAGCTGTGACGGAGCTTTCATTGGACTTTGGGGGTGCAAACAAATTCGTTAACCAAGCTTGCTTCCACAACCCCATCGCTCATCCAATCGATTAAATTCACAACAAGTGTTTATTATCTTCCTATTAACTTAGCCACCAAGCAATCATGTAGTGGTCATTGCTGCCTGTTTGCTTTTCTTATTCAGTCAAGGTACAAGTTTGTGTTGTATTGCTCGTGTACCGCTCGCTAGGCACGACTGCATGTACGCACACTCTCAGCCAAGGACAAGGCAACTCTCGGAAATTGATGGAAGCATACGGATGCTTACTGTATATTGTCCCCGTTTCAGAAGCGAATATGATAGCGGGGAGGCAGACGCTGTGATGACGACGAATTACCACTCTTGATGCAGGCAGACGAAGAGGACGAATACTATGGAGTTGGCATACAGTCCTTGTCCTTACAGATCCAATAAGCATATCGAGCAGAATGTAACGGATCAATTTCCAAAGCAGACTTCCTGCATAGTACCAGCCCTCAGCCAACATACAGCATCGTTCGCTTTGGGCTTTTGTTGCTTTGTCGGGTGACCGTTGACTTACATGCCTCAAAGTCATGCCGGTGAGTCGTATTCCATTGAGGTTCCCAAAAACAATAGCATTGGCATTCTGCAGCAGGGTCTAAAGACTTGAGATCGTATTATGCGGCGGCGGCTGCTGCCGTTCAGGGACCCCCAACTGCGGATCGCCTGGGTTACTTTAACAGGGAGTGCCGGGAGGCACAGAATGATCTCCTGCAGCGTCTTTACATGGCTACTGGGTAGCAGAAATGTTGTCCTTTTAAGTCTCAGGGTACAGAAATAAACAGCCAAAGGGCCTGGTCTAGGCAGTATACGGTGACCTACTAATTTCGTCTTTCATGCTTCCAGCGGCCAACTTTTCTGACACCCTGAGGCATGGCTACATAGCGGCATCCTTGATCAAATATGCAAGCTATAGTCGTGTTCCGGTTTCCCGTTGACTGGGTTTAGCAACCTTTACTTCGCGTTAGGTGGTTGCCTGTCCAGCTCGTCATGAATACCACGAACAATTCCACTACGAAAGAGCTGGAAGGGAAGTAAGCTGAATTGGCACCAGTTGTTGGTCTTCAAAGGGCAAAGGAACAAGAACACATTGTTTTTCGAGGTACCATTGACTGCCTTCTCAATGTAATGTCGACTACCAACAGCATAAAACTGGTTTCATCAACAACAAACAGAACACCACAGAACTTACCAACTGTTTAACTACCTTTTTGTACCACATCTACCCTAAACACCTTGCAGGATCTTTTACTTACCCACAACACCGACGTTCATTCTCGATGTCTTTTTTTTTTTTTTTTTTGCTGCTCCCCTGAAATACCTAATCATCTGCAACCTACCGTGCCCTCTGTTTGCTTGTCTGTGTCGAGGTCACGCGACTTGAAATGTCATGTGCCAGTCCCAAGCTACCACTGGCGATGGAGCCGGAACAAAGCTCTCCCCGCTCATAAACCCATCTTGACCAGAAGGGGAGAGAGGATAGTCGAGACGAACGAGACGAGACGAGTCGCAGCTCAACGACAATACACTATTCCTGTCACCCGAAACACTTTGAGGAGTAACATTGATTATCACAAGGTTTCAAATGTATAGCCTCACTTTCGTCAACATTGTCTACTTATAGTCTTTCTTACCTTAAACCATTACCCACTGGCCCCATTACATTACGGCGCCGGCCTGCATCATCCGATCAGCTCGGCATTCGTGGGTCCACCAGAATTGAAAGAGCAAACAGGAATCTTTTTTCGTCCCATGACGTTTCATTCACTGTCAAACGAGTCGAGTTCTGTGATCCAGTAACTCAGGGAAAAAATCAGAGCAAACATCTGATTGTGGTCGGGCTCATCCAAGGCACAAAACTCATTCAATTACAAAACGCCACTCTCTAAACGTTTACACTCACCTTCACTTCAAAAGCGCACGGGCGAACTTCACCAATTGCTCTCATCACACCACATCATATCGTTCAATCGACTTCATTGTCGCCAAGTCAAGCTCAGCACGGTTTCATATTGTTGATAAAAACTACACGTCTTCTGCATCAGCTCTCACTCCTCGAAAACGGTCCATAAATTATTTCACCCCGCAGCAGCTCTATTCTGGCGCCGACTTATACTGAGGTAGTACCTCTGTTCACATTCATCACGTCAGGGTCACCCCAACACTTTACTTCTCAATACGACCAATTGAATCTCAATCCCTCATGGGAAGCATGGACGTGAAGAACGAATTCGCCTCTGCCGCCAGAGATATCATCTTCTCCGGCGGCGTCACCGATTCCCGAGAGAAGAAGGAAGACGAAGACGATGGCGCCATCACCGACGGAGACGCTGACGATGATATGGTCAACACCAAAAGAAACTTCTCCGCAATGAGAATCCAAAAGAGAAACTCAGAAGCCGGCCTCCTGAAGAAGGTCATTCCGTTTCATTGGGCACCCATGCTTCAGCCCCTGACCGAAAATGATATCGACACATGTGTGACTCTCGAAGAAGTCGCACTCTCAGAAACCTACAGATCTCCGCGCGAGAAGGTCAGTTACAAAATTCTCAGTCGGCTGTTTTGAGACGCCGCCTAGAGACCCAGAATGCAGCCGGACCCTGCTTGCTAACCAATGAGAACAGATTGAGTATCGCATCAGGAATGGAATTTGCTATGGCCTGTTCAACACCGTCAGACCAACCGATGTGAAGAAAATATCTCTCTCAACGATGCAGCACAGTCGGCCAGTTGAGGGTGGCCGCTGCGACGGGGCCAAGCATGTCATGTTTGCGCACGTTCTCGCTACGCTTGGAACCCACTCGGTCATCACTGATGCGGACATGGCCATGCCTGAGAACTGGCGGGATGCAAAGGTTTCCAAAGGGTCTCCTTTGGGCCACCAATCCTCGGGAAGGACGATTTGTCTCCACTCATTCATCGTGTGCCCAGAGGTCCAGGGTGTTGGTATTGGCAAAACGGTAATGAAGTCGTATCTGGAGCTCATGAACGAGTCTGGTGTGGCTGATCGAGTTGCAATCATTTGCCAACCAGTGAGTTATTATACAATTACATAAAAAAAACGTATGGTACTAATGTGCGCACAGTATGCCATACAATTTTACAAGTGCTTCGCATTCAAAGACCTTGGCCCCAGCACAGAAGCCCTTGCTGGTCAGGGCTATCATGCCATGGTAAGTTGACATCTCGACAACATCAGCGAACAACTGCTAACCCGCGCCCAGGTGCTCGAATTGCGCGGCCCCAAGAGAAAGACCAAAGAGGAGCCTACGCGAAAGAACAAGGAAGATTCCAAGGATACCAAGCCCAAGAAGCCATCATGATCTGGTTCTGCAGGCTTGTTGCAGGCGTTTTGAGTTGTATGAACGACTCTACTGTACCAAGAAGCTCCATGTATTTGCTTCATTTTTTTCGCACATAAGATATCACTAAAAGAGCCGTATCATCTGCAATAATGAGATAGCTGGTCTACAAAAACCGCATTAGCGCGTTAAATTCCATTTTTTATTCCCGCCCCATATATCTATTGTCCCTTTTTGATATCATAACCTCTTTCTTTTGTTTCTCAGCACATGGCAGTTTTCGTTTAGTCGCTGGCCTTGTACTTGAGGCGGTATTCCTCAGTTCGCTTGATGTCCTCCTCAGAAGCAAAGTTCTTCATGCCAGCGATAATGTCGTCGAGGGTCAAGATAGCGAAGATGGGGATGTCAAACTCCTTCCTCAACTCGCCAATAGCGCTGGGGCCGGGCTTGGTCTCGTCGCCGTCGGTGGCAGGGAGCTTCTCCATACGGTCAAGGGCAACGACGATACCAACGACGATACCACCCTCCTTTCGGATCTTGTCAATAGCCTCTCGCTTAGCGGTACCAGCAGTGATGACATCGTCGACGATAAGAATCTTCTTGCCCTTGAGAGGCGCACCGACGATGTTGCCCCCCTCACCGTGGTCCTTGGCCTCCTTGCGATCGAAGGAGTAGGACACACGGTCGAGGTTCTCGGGGGCGATCTCGCCGAGCTTAACAGCAATGGAAGAAGCCAAAGGAATTCCCTTGTAAGCGGGGCCGAAGATGATGTCGAAGTCAAGACCGTTCTCCTTCTGGGTCTCGGAGATGGACTTGGCAAAGGCAGTAGCGATAGCGCCGGCGAGACGAGCAGTGTGGAAGAGGCCGGCGTTGAAGAAGTAGGGTGAGATGCGCTTTGACTTGAGCTCGAAGCTGCCAAACTTGAGGATCTCGCCAGCGATGGCGGCCTGCAAGAACTCTTGCTTGTAGGGAGCGAGTTGAGCTGACATGATGACTTATTGACTAAGGATTAAAGTGGTTGTTTAGATGAGATCCAGAATATTTCTAGAGCAAAGTTTGCGATCCCCTCCTGTAGCTCAAATCAGTCAGTGGTGATGAGCCGGCGCCGGAGCAGGACTTGGCCTTGGACCCTTCTATGGTTCAATGTATGACAGCGGGGTTGAGGTGGGGGTGAGATCCAGATAAAAAGTACCATTTAAGAAGACTCTGAATTGATTACATTGTATGGCAGTTGGACTCAGCGTGGGAATATTAACTCTTTATTATTGATAAAGTTCAAATATTCTAGGACACTAGTCCTCGATTACTTACAGCAACCATCTCTTGATTCATCAATACATAAATCTCCAAATCTCATATCTAGTCCTCGTCAACCGAAATTCCCTCCACACAAAAAGTGACTTCTCTTATCGATAAGACTGACCGCCACGACCCACCAGAAAAAAATATTTGTCCAACTGAATTTTGCCATCTCTGATACCATCTTTTCGAGCGACGAGCGACCTTCTCCTCCGTCCGCCTCTCATTTTTTCTTATTCTTCAAGAAAAATTCCCAGGACAATTTCAACTTCAAAACAGTCAGATCGCCCAAGATGAAGACGACCTGGAAGGACATCCCGCCGGTGCCTACTCAGCAGGAGTTCCTCGATATTGTACTGAGCCGAACGCAAAGAAAGTTGCCGACCCAGATTCGCGCCGGTTTCAAAATCAGCCGTATTCGAGGTATGTCTCCATCGCCACCAACAAATGCGCCTGTAATAGATCACTGACCTCTTTGCTCTCTACAGCTTTCTACACACGAAAGGTCAAGTTCACCCAGGAGACCTTTTCTGAAAAGTTTGGCGCCATCCTCGAGAGTTTCCCTCGTCTTCAGGATATCCACCCGTTCCACAAGGATCTTCTCAACACCCTCTACGATGCCGACCATTTCAGAATCGCCCTCGGTCAGATGTCAACTGCCAAGCACTTGATCGAGACCATCTCCCGCGACTATGTCCGTCTCCTCAAGTACGGTCAGTCGCTGTTCCAGTGCAAGCAGCTCAAGAGGGCTGCCCTGGGTCGCATGGCCACTCTCATTAAGCGACTCAAGGACCCCCTCATGTACCTCGACCAGGTCCGCCAGCATCTCGGTCGTCTGCCCTCGATCGACCCCAACACCCGAACACTGCTTATTTGCGGTTACCCCAATGTTGGAAAGTCCAGTTTCCTCAAGAGCATTACTCGCGCCGACGTCGACGTCCAGCCTTATGCTTTTACCACAAAGAGTCTGTTTGTCGGTCACTTCGACTACAAGTACCTCCGCTTCCAGGCCATTGATACCCCCGGTATTCTAGACCACCCTCTTGAGGAAATGAACACCATTGAGATGCAGAGCATCACGGCTATTGCGCATTTGCGTTCTGCCATTATGTACTTTATGGATCTTTCTGAGCAGTGTGGTTACACAGTTAGCGCCCAGATTGCTCTTTTCAAGAGCATCAAGCCCCTCTTCTCCAACAAACTCGTCTTTGTTGTCATTAACAAGATTGACGTTACCCGACCCGAGGACCTCGAGCCTTCAGTCCAGGAAGAGCTCCAAGGAATCCTCAAGTCTGGTGAGGTCGAGCTCCTTCAGTTGTCTTGCAACACCATGGAGGGTGTCCAGGAGGTCAAGAACGCTGCTTGCGAGCGCTTGATCGCCGAGCGTGTCAACCAAAAGCTCAAGGCTGGTACTAACACCAGCGGCGCTATTGGTGGCCGTCTGGCCGATGTTATGTCTCGTATCCACGTCGCCCAGCCCATGGGTGGCCAGACTCTTGAGACATTCATTCCCGAGGGTATCAAGGACCGCAAGAAGTACGATAAGGAGGATCCTGAGCGACGAAGAACCGCCAGGGACGAGCAGGATGAGAACGGTGGCGCTGGTGTCTTCAACGTTGACATGAAGGCCGACTACATGCTCGCCAACCCTGAGTGGAAGTACGACAAGATTCCCGAGATTTACGACGGAAAGAACGTCTACGACTTCATCGACCCCGATATCGAGGCCAAGCTCCAGGCTCTCGAGGAAGAGGAGGAGAAGCTCGAGGCTGAGGGCTTCTACGAGTCTGATGAGGATGATGAGGATGATGAAGAGGCCGAGGTCCTGCGCAAGGCCGAGCTGATCCGCGAGAAGCAGCAACTCATCCGCAACGAGGCCCGCATGAAGAAGCGTCTCAAGAACCAGGCTATCATCCCCCGCAAGATGATGAAGAAGCCCCTCTCCGAGTTCGAGGATGCCCTCGACCAGCTCGGTGTCGACACCACCGACATTGCCGACCGTGCCCGCGAGAGGTCCCGAGGCCGCGCCCGCTCCAGGTCTCGCATGGGTACCGAGGACCCCGACTCCATGGATGTCGACGGACACACCAGCACTCCCCGCGAGCGCATGCGTTCCATCAGCCGACCCGCCAGCCGCGCTCCTACAGCCAGCCGTCGCGACGACGGTGTCCCCGACGATGTTCTCCGATCCAAGGCCGACCGCATTGCCAAGCTCAACCAGAAGCGCATGAACCGCATGGCCCGACAGGGAGAAGGAGATCGGCACACAACTGCATCCATCACCAAGCACTTGGTAAGTTTATACACCCTAGCCTTGTTCTATATCAGAATCGTAACTAACACAATATCTTCTAGGTCGTTGGCAAGCGTGGCATGGGCAAGACAAACCGCAGATAGAGAGCCAGCACTGGGCTTCCCTTTCTTCCATACTTGGTTGTCTTTGTCTCTTTTCCGGCATAATTTTGCGGGTTCGCGGGCTGTTCGGTTTGCCAGGGAGTTAGGGCGCATGGGAAAAAATGAACTGTGGTTCCGTCGCTGTGTGCGTACGTACATGCTCGACAAGGAACAAACTTTACGTGTCGTGTCGTTCGTTGCTTGGGATGAAGAAGCTCTGTCCGAGTTGAGCTAGATAGTAGATATCACGGTGCCTTCTTGAAAAGTACTAGAAAAAGGGGCTGCCAAAAATTTTCTTCCTTTTTAAACAGATCATGATTTATGAAATTTCAAAAGTTTCAATCAAATTTGATATTCTCTCTGGTCACGATTATACATATTCAACCATATTCATTTGAGTGTTCGTGTGAGATGCTATCGAAAGAGGTATAATGAGATTGTGCCCAAGACGCACCATCCTATTGGCCACTGTTCTGGACAGAACGGTAACAATTGGTCAATCAAAAAATATCAAAACAATCCTCCGACCCTACTGGCTCTGCAGCAGTGGTGTGACCTTATTCCTCTTTACCCTGTTTCCTGGTCGCGAGACTCTTACTGCTCCTCAGCAACCTGGATACCTTCCCTCAAACCCTCAACCTTGAGCTCCTCGCCAGTGGCGCGGCGGTAGATATCCTTGACATCGTCTGTGTTTGTCTCAAAGTGGCTGGTAGCATCGTAGCTCTTGGAGATGAAGATGTTGTCCTTGGAACCATCCTCAAGAGGTTCGTAGACGGGAATGGGAGGGCCCTGTACCGTGTCAGAATATGTTGTCTGTTGATTTTTAATCAGGGTAACTTACCATGAACTGCTCCTCGATCTTGCCAAGGCGCTCCAGACCAGCCTGGAGCTCGACATGGTGGTTAGCTGTGGTCTCAGCAATGGTTGAGACGATAGCGATCCAGTAACCCTTAGGGCAGACGTTGTGAGCGGAAGAAACACAGGCGATGTATATGTCTATGATTGTTAGCTGGTGTGCAAATCTAACGTAAATTGGTGGCATTTACCGTTCTTTCTGCCAACTTGAGATTGGGGAATGATGAGCTGGGCAGAGTCGGCATCGTTGGTGCCAGCGAGAGGGTGCTTGAGGATGCAGATGGCTCGGAGAACGTGTCCAACAACCTTGGCCTTGTTGGGGAAGTAAGAGGGGTCACCGAGGATCATCTTGGCCTTGGTCTCGAACTTCATCTCCTCGACACCGGTCATGGTAGCCTTGATGCCAACAGCCTTGTCGCCATCGTACTGGATCTCGTCGATGTTGGTGTTAAGCATGTAAGTGCCACCGTAGATGGCAGACAGGCGGGCAAAACCCTGGGGAAGCTCGCCGAGGCCGTAGAGAGGGTAAATGTAAGGAGACTTTCCGTATCGAGCAACAGAGTTTCCGTAGAGACGGATGCGATCGATAGCCTCGGGAGCCTGGCCAGGGGTGGTGATGTAGTCGTCGGTGAGGTAGAGAGCCATGGCGTGGCCGATGAAGTCCTTGGTGGTTGCCTCGAGGCCGAACTTGTCGTAGACATCCTTCATTGTGCACTTGTTCATGTCAAGGCCTGAGTAGAAGATGGCAAGTTAGCAAATTGACCATGCCTACTTCGCAAGTCCTCCTTGCTGTTCAATGGGAATACAAACCCTTGTGTGTGCTGGGATCCTTGGGGTCGAAGCTGCCAACCCACTCGATGAAAGACTTCATGCGTCGCTTCTCGAAGAGTCCCATAAGGGGGGATCGCAGAGCCTCGGCAGCGTCAGAAGGAACTTTGGCGACGGTGGCCTTGTTGGAGGCGCCCTGCTGGACGTAGCTGCCAGCGACTTGCTTGAACTCGAGGTATCGTGTAACATCAGTAGAGACGAGAATGTTGGTCAACTCGCCCGAGGACATGAGGAACTTGGGAACGAGATCGATGTTCCAGTCGTTGAGGCGGCCATATTGCTTCCAGGGCTCCTCGCCCTCACGGAAGTTTCCGTACTTCTTGAAGAGCTGTACTCAATGTTAGAAATGTTGATTCGGTTCAGGGGAAGCAGGTCGGTTTCAGGTTTGGGTAGGAGTTGCGTACAGTCTCAAGGTTCACGGAAGCGGCCTCTCTGAAGAATGATTAGTTTTCTGGTGAGTTAAGGAGTAATCGTAGTTTACTTACCCGCCGTAGTGGTCGTTTCGGTCGATGTGTAGGACCTTCTTGCCCTTGACACTCAGAACACTATTGAACCATCATCAGCCGACCGCCTTTATATCAACCATCACCGCCTAGCAGCTTGCGCCAGTCTGGAACATGTTTGCGACACAGCGAAGCGGTCAAGGATAGGTGGAATTTGGCGTCATATGTCTTACCCAGAAAGAATACACTCGGTCAAACCTAAGAATCGTCAGTACTGGGCGTCATGAGACAAGATCCAGACTGTCACTGCCAGCGTCGAGTCGAAGCTTTCTGATGCGGGGATCGGCCTGCTGGCAGAAAGAGGCGGGGAGATGGGATGGGGGATAAAAGACATACCGGTGCCCAGCACGACAACGTCATATTCGGGGGCAATCTCATCCATGATGGCTAATCTGTGGTGTTGATAATCGATGAAGTTTTAGGTAGCTAGGGATAGAGAGAGTGTGAAGCAGAATGGAAGGAAAGAAGCGGGATAGATGGGAAGCTCGAGGTGATGCAGTTGCGGTGGCGGGGTCCAGCTACAGTAAGTTAAGTTAAGACCATGTCCAATGTGGAGACTAACATTATGGCACTCGCTCACCGAACCTCAAGTAAAATACGGATAACGCCTCCAAATACAGCCTCTTACCCAATTCATGACAATCTAATCTCACATTATCTCGTCTATAGAGGCTAAATTACACTATCGTGAACAAACAAGCATATTTTTGTGGCTACTGTACGCTCATCATCTGCCGTTGTCGACCCCTATATTTCCTGCTGCCTTGACCTGATCGACTGTCCAAGGTCAAATTTAGCTTAGCTGTCGGTTCAATATAAGAGACCCAGCAACGACCCCAGTATCATTATCGTGTAATTGGGACTTTGTTATTAGCCCAGCGTACAGGGTCCTTTTGCCGCTTCTTCTCCTTTCCTTCCAGATTGTTCATGCTGTGGAGCGAGCCCCCTTTTGTCGTGTGGCCAGGAGTTGACTTACATGGTAACGAGCCTCTTTTATTGCAACCTGGTACTCTAGATAGGTAGATACTATGTAACGACATGTGATGTCAAACATCTCCTGTCTGAACTTTGCTATATCTCGATATCAATATTAATCACATGATATAGTCAACAGACAGTCAAGTTCGAGGTCGATGCAAGACATAGAAGTCATTGTTCAGAGTTCATGTGCTCGCATATACATTTTTGCTTCGTCAACTGTATCTTACATATCCTAGATGTACACGACGAAAGGGTCACCCGTTCTCTCTATCGAGTTTCGTGAAAAACCACCGTCTCACTTCCGTCACACAGATAGTACATAACATGGTCTCGCATGTGGTAGTTTCTTATTATTTCTTCAGCTCCTTCTCGATCTTGGCCTCCTGTGCCTCTGTTGCGACAGGATCGATCTGCTTGGCCGCCTCTGACTCTGCCCCAAGTTGTGTCCACTCGGCAGCGTTGGTTTCATCCTCGTATGCCGATGGTGTGTAGGCCTGCCCATCTCCGCCTTCAAAGTTGATCTCTGGGTCGTTCATGGCAACGTCGACGGCATCTTGCCAAGTATAGTATCGCTCCGTCAGCACATGCTTGATGGCTCGCTGTGTCTTCATGACCTAGTTCCTGAAATCAGCACTTCCATATAATAACCAGTGATGCGGTTGTATCGTACCTCCTCGTCTCGGCTATCAATTTCTCGTTCACCGAATCCGACTTTGGTTCTGAGGAGCTCTGCCCTTGATGTGGAAAGCATGTTTCTCTCTTTACAACATACCCACCACAGTGCATGCAGATCCTCCCACGACTTCTTTCTCAATTCCTCGACAGTCCATGCCCGTCCATGCTCCTCGGTTTCCTTGGGTGTTGCGAGCAGCTTGCCTTGTCCGGGGAAGAATCCCCATAGACCATGATTGGGGTCAACCTCGATCTTGGGCTTGAAATCACGGGGCTTCGGTAGTGGGATGTTTGACATGGACAGAGGCTCGCGGGGTCCGGAACCATACAAGCTACTGACACCTCGCTTCGGGTTGTTGTCCTTCGTTTTGCGCTTGCATTGTGGTGCGGTCGTGGAGAAGCGAGCAACTTGAGGGACGGCGGACGAGATCCTTGTCGAGGAGGCCTGGGCCATCCGACCGGCAAGTGGCCGTATCGTACTGGTAGATACCATTGTGAATATATTGCCTGTCGTGGGGGCTCGGACGAGGCTATTCGCTATTCAATTCATCCCACTCATTGGCAAATTTTGGGATGCCGTAGCTCGCGGAGCTTCGGTGTCGGCGCTACATTCCGCCGAGGCTTGGTATACAGTCACGTGTACACCTCTGGGCAACATCCGCTTCCAGCCTCACCGAATCTCACCTGGAGCTTCACCGAGCCTTACCAAGAGATGGATCTCAGCGGTGGGTTCGAGAAGCGGCACTTGCAGCACGGATAGTTTGGTACAAAGTACATGAAGTTTTGGGGTGGATGATGCGGGGGAATTCTCCAGATGCCCCATTTCATCACCATCTTCTAGAACAACGCTGTTGTTACCAGTTCCTGACTAGGACAACCAAAAGAGCCACAATCTGGCTGCGGGGGATAGATCCATCACCAGGGAGCATAGCTTGAAGTTGCTATGCTATCATCATAGGCCCCACGGTTGAAGATCTTTGGCAAAATATGCTTTAACCATAGATCTTTCTATGATACCGCAACACTAGGAGTTTGGAATATCGAGTGTTCGCTACAACAATAAGGAGCCGATATCATGCGTCCGATACAATTATAAGTCGTCGGTATAATATGCGTCCGGATGAATACTTGGAACAATATAATTCCTGCGTAATGCGCATTACCGGCACCATGGAAAACACAACGACTAACACAGAGGTGAGGCGTACTACGTAATCAGCAAGTAGGAGCTGAGTGCATTGAAACCACCCTATAGCACAACTATTGTTTGGAACAAGCCAGCATCAGCTCTATGCGTTCATGATGCTACCTTCAGGGTATTCAGATCTGCACGCGGCATAACTCGCTCGGCCAAACCACGACAGCATTGTTTGGTGTGTTTTAGACATTACACGTGTGCAAGTCCCAGGTGTTCCTGCAAAGACACGCACGCATGCATTTCCCAGGAAGCTTCTGTCAACTTCGCAAGAAACACCTCAGCCAACAGGCGCTGTTCGGTTGACAGCACCTCGGATACGATGCAGTCAAGACTGTACTTTACCAAAGACAGGAAGGGGTTGCAGTCGTGTCTCGGCAGCGTGGGGGTCCATACGACATCCTTGAATATCGGCTGTCTTTCGTAATTCAGAATGACTGATTCAGGGATTGAGGTCATGCTGGACAAGCTAAAAAGACCATGCAAGTCAGAAGGGCTTTTGGGGGTGGTGATTGCGAATTGCAACCCTGGCCGCTTCACCGCGCAACCAGGCGCCTAACAAGGGATGATCTGCCGTAATTGTCGCAAGACAATTGACACTTCACAGTGTTGACCAACTTTGAAGTCGGTCAGTCGTTATTTTCCCTCTTCCCGTGGAGCTGGATAAATTATTACACTGCCGCGGCATCCTCCGTCAGTTCTGCAACCTGTAACCTGCAAGCTGCAGCTTGTAATAAGTCGTATGTAATTCACAAGATCCGGTATCTTCTATATCGTCATGCTCGTTGACAGATGAGAACATCGTGGGCAGATCCTTCTCGTACTGGGTACACACGGGTTTTGTTTTTGTAAAATTTCCCGTATAGAGAGGGAGATCTGTCGTATCCAGAAAGGCATTGCCCCTGAGAGAACTGTTTCTCGACGATTGCTTGAATTTTGAGTGAACCACAACCGTCTCGTAGTTTCCTGCCACACACGATCTCAAGTCCAGCGATGCAAATTTGCTCTCTTCACAGTAAGCGCGCACAGTACAGCAACCCTAAAGTCAATTGTCTTTGAAGGCGTTCTGCACTAAAATCTGGCTGTACTGTAGGGGAAAATGGCTAGGAACAGTCAAGTGCTGGTGGGGTGCCTCGTGGAAGCGGACACCATCAACAGCCAGCCACGCCTATCCGGTAAAGTTCCGCACCATCAGTCGTCGTAAACTGCACCGGTGATAGTGGTGATAGTGGTGGTGGTGATTGTGATGTGAGAAGTACTGTACAGTAAAGTTTCTCTGTTGGATGCAGAATGCCAAATTTTGTGACGTAAGTGACTATCATGCGGTTGGGATTCGTCGCTAGGTACTTAACTTTATGCTTGACTCCCTCAATTGGCCATATTCTTTCCAAAAAAGGGTTTAGTAGGCGCCGGGGCAACGCACTTTTGTCAATTCCGCACTCGCTCGAAAACTGTTTTTGATGGCTTATCACTAGTTTGGCCTGAGCAAAGCAATCCCAACCTGTGCAGCATGGTACCGTACTGTTGTGAGGGATATATGGTGAATTGTTTCATGCTCATCGTGATGCCAACAATTTGGAAAGTCCGAGACTACTAGACAGTAATGACTCGTGCAGACGCAGTACAGCATGCTCGCGCAGACTGGTGGTGAAAAGCGCATCCTTCACCAACCCTGATCATCGCAGACAACCAATGGTTGCTTCTAAATCAAAATTGTTGGGTGTCTACCCAGACACGAACGAGCCATCGGACAAGACAAAATGGACTGCACGCACAAGGTTGGCCATCCCTTCTATTAATACGTGGCGTTGGAATGAAGCCATCACGACGTGCTTCTTCCCACCTTTGCGTGCCCAGAGCAATGTGGCTCTAACGGGTCTTGAAGGTGCGGGAAGGGACCCAGTAGAAGAAGCTTGGTGCGTTGAGGCTCAACATGCTTTCCACAGCACCACCAACGGCAGTTTTGTGCCTCTCCACCAGGCCCGCTTCTCCAACGATTGCCGAACATGGCTCTTTGGTGTGGTGCATCCAAGCATACTCTGCATGTTTGTGTCTATGTGTTTAGGAGGCGACACAGTAAACCACAATGAATCCGCCTGGTTGTTTCGAAGGCAGGGCTTACTTAGAGATTGTATCGAGTTATTCAGGAGTGCAAAGCACCCCAGCAGTGCTTTTTGGCCACAGTGATTGCGCCGGATACCCCAATAGAGCAGTTCCGACAGACCGAACAGGGGGTTGCCACCAAGGTTGCCTGGCCTGGCGCGGACTTGTTTGTTTGAGCAAGATGAGAAGGGCGAGGATAGTAATCATTTCACTAGTGAGTCCTGGTAGGCCGAGTAATGACATATTAGCTTTCTGCCGGCGGCACCCGGTCAATCCTGTTTGAACACGGACAAAAATGCCTAAATTGTACGAATGCCCTGACTACGCCATTTGTCAGCGGCAGTATGCAGGGGTGACCACGATACAGTAGCATGTATGTATCTTTGGCAGTTTCCAAGAGGCTGAAGTCATAGAAGCAGCAAGACATTGTTGTTGATGCGTGTATATAAGAAAATCAATAAACAATTGAAATTCAAGTTGACAACATGGCAATGAAAACATCAACACCCAATAATGTGGTTGGTTGGTATGCCTCTAGAGCAAAACAGCGGTATGTGTACAAGAGTAGGTACATGGCTGTTATCTGATTCGAGTCGGTGAAGTCTCGGAAAAAACAAAACAGAAAAACAGCAGAATCAACGTCATCGCTGTCGGGAGTCTTGTCCAAACATTGTGTGAGACTCAGGTCGTCTTGCGCATTCCGGATCTGGATTCAAAGTTTACATACCCTGTCAACTGTCAGTCACCCAAGCAGAAAACCAGGCATGGGGGATAAGTTGACTGCACAATCATCACATAAAGCCCGAGCCGAGATAGAAATCACGTTCCCGTTCGCTGAGAACACGGCAAGATTGATAACGGCAATGATATTTTGCCTGTTGAATCACAGCGTGGCGGTTGTGTGTGCCACTTGTCATTGCTTTGCTATTAAATCTCACACATGCGTAGTATTCGCACGACTCAATGACCCGAAACGCGACGCCACCGAGCAAGGGGTGGGGTAGATTTTCTTTAGCTTCTCAACTTTCCAGGGGATGACACGGGGGTTAAGATAGGTACCTCCATGCCTTAGCAAGTTAGGCCTACGGCTTCCAGTTGTTGTTGTTTCCGGGAATGATGCTGGCATCTCGGTGTTCCCGCCCCCCTATGGCCGTATCCAAAGTCCCTTCTTTGTTTCGAGTTGGCTGGTCATCGTCCGATCACGGAAGGGGTTCGGGTTTCTAGGCAACCGTATTTTTGACAGCCAGGCATTGAGAAGATTTCACCGCGGATACGGACGCTGATACTGTTCTTGATGTCTGCCCGTGGTCAAATGTCGTTCGTTGCTGCATTGCAATCTGATGTTTTTGATAGACGAGAATCAGCGGCTCAAAAAGACGATGCTTTCTCCAACTATGGAGTCAGCCTCCTCACGGGAAGGACTCCACCTCAACCTTCTGGAGCGAGAATCGAAGCCTTCGACTTCCCACCCAGGCCACCCTCGTCCTTCAGCAGATGCAATGGCGGGAAGGTGAGGGGTTCTCAAGGGACCATGCTCCACTGAGATCTGCTTTGGTGGGAACACCCGCTGTGCTTGCGGGAGCCATGAACGGTTGGCGTTAACAATGGGATCGAGGACCCTGCAACAGCCAGATTTGTGCCCGTTGTTGAATCTTGTCAACATGAATTACCTGCTTGTTTTTAGGGCGAATGGCTGCAAGTGTACAAAGTACGGAGCACCTAGCCAAGAGTTTCCCAAGTGCCGATGACCGGCTATGATTAACCAGGCGATTCCGACGGATTCCCTTTGCTACGGACGGACCATTATCTCCATGTCCCGGGAGCACCTTGTATTCGGCGAATTCTCCTTGTCTTCTATCCTTTTCGTCCCCACTTTGCTTTTTTCGACGGCCTTGGCAACACTTTGTAGGAGCTGCAATATCCGTTGGACCGTCCATTGTCATTTTCTCTTCAATTTGAATCCTTCCTTTCTTTTGTTTTTGATTGAACCATGTTTCAAGAAAGCCCAGGGTGTTACGGATAGCTCCAATGCATATGCAGTCATAGTTGTCAAGCGTTGTTCAAGTCGCGTTGAAATGGATGTCATACGTAGCTGCGTTGATTTGGGACCCTTGTTCGCCCATACTGGGTTGTGTTTTCGCTTGACTCGTGGATCCTGCATATCATCTTATAATCCTGGCTTCTCGAGTCACAAGACAGAATGCGCCCCGTTGGGAGCCGTGGTTGACTTCTGAACCACCACCACCTGCAAGTTGGAGGTTCATGATATTGTCAAGGTGAACTTCCTGGTGCTGTGGCATTGGCTCATTGGAAAGTAGAATCGTGGCTTCCTCATTTCTAAGACATTTGGCCAATACACCATCTAACTGTTTTGGTAAGGCATAGTTGCTGGCCATTGCCCAACCTCTCCTTCTGATCCTACCTATGCAACATGACCCCTGCAAGTTTGAGTGCAGAACATCTGTCTCACAACATAACTTCAAAATGTGTGGTAGCTTTCATAATGGGATAGTTCTCTTGCGAGTACGAAAACTTGATAGTTTTGGCAGAAGAACTATACTTAGGTCTCAGACATGTATCGGCATAGAGTGCCTAAACCTTCGGGGGTTGATTATAACTGCGTTCCTGGACTGAAATCGAAATGAGTTAGAAATACAACAGGCAAGTCTTTGATTTTCTAATTGGTGGACCAATCAGAACATGGATTCGAAAATCAACTCGGTAGAATAGAGGTAAGCCGTCTGAGCTTTTCAAAAGTGGTTTCCAATGGACGGTTATCTGAACAAATAGAGGCGTGTATATCCGTTGACGAAAAAAAAAAAGTCTGTTCATCTAACAGCGTAGTGCCAGAACTAGTCGCTTCATTTGCTCACAAGATCAAACAAAACGCAGGGAAAAATCGTTAAATGAAAAACCGCTGCGTCAGGTCAACGAATCCCGGCACGAACTCGGTGTCCGAGTCGTGTATGAGGTAATGCGGTGAGGACTTGGTATGGCGTGAAGCATCGTGACCTTGGGTGTGTACAGTACAGGCCGGCTACGACACCGGGAGTCGAAAGGCTAGTGTCAAGTACCTTGTACAAGAGGCAAGCAGGCGCGCAATATTGCCAGCTAGCAAAACAATGCGTACCCGTTACCAAAACACCCAACCTCCAATATCCCTGCAGACGCCCCACCCTCTGCGAATAAGTTGCCTTTTCGACCTATCGTGTGTACAGTATCAACCGTGCGAATGCCAGAACACAGCACCATTTCTGAAGTTTTTGGACGCGTCGTGCATCATCCTGGATCTGATTTTTGATATCAGCGTTTCCCTGTCGGTGTTTAGGATCGCGAAACAAGCAGCATCGTTGCGAATGCCGTCAGGACCCTAGCTCTCCAGGTGGTTTTTGTGACAACTAAAGCTTGTCATGAGAAGAAGTTGGAGTATCAGAATAGTAATGCTAGCTGAGATGGTAGCACGGCTCCATGGCTGTCCCAAGGCCTTTATGTAGGATGAGGCAAACTTCAGACCACCTCATGCTTGCGGCGATGTCGGACGGTGAGGCCGGCGCAATTTTCAATTTTCCCAATGGCAATAGGCGCTGAAAGGTTTCGAGGCTTGCATGTCAAGTTTACGCCTCATCTGGTGCATTTCCCCCCCCCTTGGAGAATCCAGAATTGGTTTGGCGTTTCGGTTCGAATGATACATCTACTGTGCTACTATTGCATACTATAGTCGATCGGCTTCAGGAAGTGTGCCTGGTACATGCGACAAGCAGACTTTTTTTTCTCTCAGGGCATGACGACTTGCAAAGTGAATGCACACGCAGGCACGATAGGATCTGTGTATTTTTCTAGTTTGTATTCGATCTGACCACATAACCTTTGCCTGAGTCTTGTCCAAGGCGTTTGTCTTCGTTGACTGACTAGCGATATCATGCCTCTATCGAACAAGAGTGGATACGACGAGGGTACCTGGCTTTGAACTGACATGGCAGCAGTCGGTAAGTGACCAGCAAGTATATTTCACCGCAAAGTGTTGGCAAGTGAATTGGATTATCGAACCCCAATTCTGACGGCTTAGAGCGGCAATGGCATGGTAGTTGCGCTAACATCCAAGTCCAACAGGCCAGAAACCTCGCCGTAGACCCGATTTGATTTAGATTAGAAAGGGACGAGGGGCGTGCAGTGAGTAAAACGAAGAAAAATTCGAATCATCCAAACTCGAACAGGAACAAATTACACACTGCAAACATCTGGCGTCCAGTCGAAGCGTCCTCCTTGCTTGGCACTTACCTCGGTAGCTGATACCTCCGCGTTTGCTCCGATCACTACGGCGCTCTCTCTTTTCCCGCCTGTAACTTGGACGTAGGCACCCGCGCTTCTACTGATTCCAGCGCTCATAGGTGATCACAGGTAGAAGGTACATGCACCTGCCTGTGAATTTCTCAGCAGTTTCCTTCTTTCCTCTTGTTCTCTCGTCTTCCATCTTTCCTCATTCTCCCATGAAAAAAACTTTTCCTCACACAAACCCTCTCTTCCTCTCTCGTAACATCGCCAATTTTCCCTTTTGATTTTTGTGATTCTGTGTCCAGAATTACTTTAACAAGTCTATCTTGACTATCTCGATATATCTAACGCTCTGCGCGTCTGGCGTCTGGCCCCATCAAACACGAGCGCGACCCGCGACCCTTCTGGGCCATTTTTTTTGCCCTTTGCTCCAGATCCCAGCCGCCAGCTATTCTGATTGTGGTTCCTTTGCTTCGCTGTGGGCCCACTGCACTTACCAACGATATCCACTTCCCACCTCACTGTCTCTTTACCAGGTCCTGCCTTTGCGACTTGATCAAGGCGGCGTGCCAATTGCGACAGGAGCTCGCGAGTATCAGTTACAATTATACGTACTGTGTCGAACAAGGCATTTGATCACTTCCGCAGCTCGCCCTGCTGTCCTTGGTTTCTTTTACTTTTCTTTCGCCTCTCTCCTAAGTTTGCATACTAAGCAAAACCAAAGAGAGAAGAAAAAAAGCCAAACTCTGGAAAACTTTAGTGCTGCTACTGCATCACTCTTTTAATCCACACCCGCACCAACCCACTTCTTTTTTTTTCTTCCCTCCTTCACTCGCACCTCTTCTTTCGCACACCCACCCACCGATAGAACCCACAACAGCGCTACCCACCTTTTTTCAAAGACTGCCCTGACAGCTTGCCAGTCAAGAGGAGACCGCGAGAAGAAAAAAAAATAATACTTAAAAAGGTTGGAGACCCAGTTCTCCACTCTGTGCACCCTCTTCCAAAGCACTACCTTCAAAGAGGGACCTGCCACGAGCCTCATCCTCCACCACCGGGAACTTCTTCTGCGGAGCTTTACAAGGCATCGTATTTGATTGATCTTGCTTGCCTTCTCAAGTCTCGCAAACCTTCCCTCGGACCCCTCTTCCTCCTTTTCTCCGCAAATCCTCATTCGACTTGGACTTTGTCATCCACCGACCAGGTCCATTATACCCCGGGCAACTTTTTTTCCGTCGCGGTTTCTTCAACACCACGTCGATTGTCACGAGCTTCGCGTTCAACAAGAGTAGCATGGACGGTCCTCACTACCCCTCCAATGGTATAAACACGACTTCTTCTGGTCAGACTTATCCTTCACCTACCGCGATCTCTCCCAACCAGCTGCAAACCGGCTCGCCGCTCCCTCAGACTCTGCCGCCGTTACAGCCTCCCCCAACATCAGCCACGATGCAGAACATGTACGGGAGCCACCCTCACACGCCGCGAACCCCAGGCACCCCCAACACGCCTGGCTCGGCTTCCAACATGCCTAGCTACCAGCAGCAGCAGACATCGCAGCCTCAGAACCGAGCTGGCCTCTACTCAATGGCGCCGAACCAATACCCTCCTCCCCAGGGATATGGCACCTCAGCTGCTATGATGCCCCAGGCGACCACTGCTGCCTCCCACCCTCAGCCCATCGCGCCAGCCCCTGCTGGTGGTCGCGGTCCTCCTGTGCTGCGTCCTATGCCTCCTGGTGGCATCATGTCCCAGCCTGGTGTTTCTTCTCCCTATGGCCCTGCTTCTCTTATGCAGCCTCAGTCCGTCATGCCTGAGGGTGAGCCTCCTACCCACGTTGTTGGCTCACAGGGACGACGCGGTATCCTTCCCAGCGCTCCTGGACGACCTGCTGCCCCTGCCGCTGGCACTGGTACCAAGAACACCGTGATTCCCGTGAAGGACGCTGATGGCAAATTCCCATGCCCCCACTGCACCAAGACTTACCTCCATGCCAAGCATCTCAAGCGCCATCTCCTGCGACGTGAGTAGAACAACTTGCCGAGTTCGATCGTGATACTGACCATGCCTCTCTAGACACCGGTGATCGCCCATACATGTGTGTTCTCTGCCGCGATACCTTCTCTCGAAGTGATATCCTCAAGCGTCATTTCCAAAAGTGTTCTATCCGCCGTGGCAACCCCACCGGAGCCAGCCACTTGTCGCATCCTCAGGCCCATGTTAAGAAGAACCAACAGGCACAGAAGGCAGCTGGTCTTGCTCATGACGGTGATCTCAACCACCTCAATGGTCTGAGCAACCTTCCCGGTGACAACATGGTCCACCCCTTTGGCATGGTTCCAGTCTCGGACGGCATGAACAACATGGCCCAAGATCAGAGCCAGCTCTCTCGGTCCAGCTCTCTCGGCCGTCTCGACAACGGTAACAATGCTGACAGACGGAACATGAACGGTCAGGTCATGGGTGCTTCTCAGCCCTATGGCGCTGACCCCAACATGAACCAGCAGCAGATGACTGGCTACAGCATGCCTCCCGCTCAGAACGGAATGCCTATGTACGGTGGCTCAAACCAAAACCCTCCATCTGGCCTTGATTGGTCTCAGATGTTCCAGCCTGGTGCGCATCAAACCTACAACAACACCTCTTTCAATCCTAATCTTGGACAGACGCAGATCGGAATCAAAACCGAACCTAATTCCGGGCCCGGAACGACAGGCGACAGCGCCAGCGATACCCTTTTGTCGAATTTGGGAATGCATTCTCACCATACTCCATACAACCTACTTTCTGATCAGATTCTTAATTTCTTCTATCCTCCTAATCAAGCCATCGACCCCTCGAGCGCAGGCATGAACCTCTATTTCTCGCCAGACAACGTCAAAGACTTCTTGGACAAGTACACCCACTTTCACATCCACATGCCCTTCATTCACGTCTCGACTTTCAAAGTCATGGAGGCATATACTGGCTTACTTGCAGGCATGTGTTGTATTGGCGCCTGTTATTCAGACAATGTCACGCCTTCTAATGTTCGCGAAATGATGGACTTTCTTGTTGTCGCACTTCAGCGCGACTGCAAGATGATGATGTCTAACGCTGAACTACAGACAAATCAACTGGGGCACACGTCCCGGGCTGACATTGAACAACTACAGGCTGTCTTGTTAACATGTATTTTGCTACTTTGGAACGGAAACCCGCAGCAGCGGGAACGCGCACGACAAATTTACCCCGCCCTCGCTGCTAATGTTCGCCAGCTGGGTCTTTTCCGACCATCCAGTGACCCTGCTACTATGTCTCCCATGCATCAAATCGATTTCGATCGGAATGCCTTCGGTATTCAGCACTGGAACTGGGACATTTGGATCGACCAAGAACGCAGTAGTCGCTTGATGTTTGGCGTCTTTTTGATGGACGTGGTGATGGGGCTTTATTTCAACTCTCAACCTTTGTTCGATGTCATGGAACTTCACCTACCTCTGCCTTGCGATGATGTGGCCTGGGATGCTGATAAGGCTGAGGATTGTGCTTCGGCACTTGGTCTTCACGGACCCGACGTCGCTCGGCAAAAGAATCCATATGGCACACAACGAGCAAAGCAACCAGAGATGGACTGGGCTCTCAAGGCTCTTTTGCATCCGTCTTATCAGATTCAGCCTGGAAGCACAAACCTTTATGGAAAGTTTGTTCTTATCCATGGCATTTTAGCATTGATTCGGCGGGCCCAGATCGACGGGCATGCGGCTCAACTGTCCAAATTTGGCACTCCTCCTCCCAATGATTGGATGACTCAAGCTGGCGGCAATAGTGGCCGGGGCACTCCAGTTGAGGGGGCGGCAGCCAATGTGGACCCACAGAGTCTGCAGGCACTTGTCATCGCTCTGACCAAGTTCAAGAGCAACTGGGATGCAGACATGGCCAATCAATTCCCACCTGCTGTTGCAGGATCCAGTAATCCTCGGCGGCATGGGTTTTCGAGAGACGGCATCCACTTCTACTGGCTTTGCAATTATCTGTTGAAGCACACACAGGCAGCCGATCTTCGATTGGCTCCTGATACGCGGCTTGCACAAGTAATGCAATTGTTGAAGTCGCTGAAGGCATGGGTGATGAATGATGGTGCGAGCAGAGGAGAAGAATTAGGATCAGTTGGGGAGATTGACGAACAGTATGGAGCTATGGATCTCACGTTAGAGATGGCAAAACTTTTCAAACCTCTTCCACAGGTTGTGGAGGACGCTGGCACTGCGTCTGTCAAGACGGAACTTGGCAATGGGACGGCAGTATGATTTTTTCTTACACAAACAAAAAAGCACTTTAGGGGTGGGGCTGCATCTGGAGGCGTTGCGTTGCATTCTGTTTTTGTTCTCTTTATTTTCTTTGTTTCCTGGGTCACTAGGTCTCACCGATGTGATGGTCATCTCAGGGTAGACCTGGTTGACCTCATGCATCCATGGTCGGCACTGTTGTGCAATGCATTTGTCGAAAATTAGACGGGAAGAGGAGTTGTAACTGCATATTAGACTTTGATCAAGATAGAGAGGGAGGTCTAGCCGGATGACGGTCATCCGGTAGACCATCATGACTTGATGGCTTGGAGCAGGTTAATGATGTTTGCCTATAATTATTTGTGCCACCTCTTGTGAAGTATATATGTGTGACTTGTGAATGCTGAATGATGATG
Organism: Fusarium graminearum PH-1; assembly: GCF_000240135.3. Classification (NCBI taxonomy): domain Eukaryota; kingdom Fungi; phylum Ascomycota; class Sordariomycetes; order Hypocreales; family Nectriaceae; genus Fusarium; species Fusarium graminearum. The sequence goes on from NC_026476.1 coordinate 4,533,057, forward strand.
TCTTGTGTCAATTTGTGTATCAACGTAAAGAGAGTGAGACAGCATTCAGTATCTATTCATGATTGATATATGTACTTTTATATCATTTGCCGTCTTTTTCATCCTTGACAACAGTGACAATCTTTGGTGTGTACTTGTCCAGTTCAGCCTTGTCCTCTTCTGTTGGTGTCAAGCCGAGCGACTTCTCGAGTGGATCAGTCAACATGAGTCCTGCAGCACCCCATGCGATGACAGCAACACCGACACCGAGTCGGGTTTTTGATGAAAGATTCTTGTAAGCCCTGGATTCGTTTGTGAGTATGCATGGTAGATAGACGTTTGGATGAATCGAAAATGAGCAAGTACGTACTTGAGCATGTTTGGAGACGAATAAGTGAGTTGAAAGGATGGGACAGTCTACATGACCTTGCCAGACGGGCCTACAAAGACTGACTTTAGACGTTGGCCTAAGAAAACAAATGGAATGGCTGATATGCTACTTACTGATGGTGAGGGATTTGGTGGATGAATGTGACCTGGATGAAAATTAATTGAAGGTTGAGGCATGAGGCAGAGCAGAATTCTATGCGTGCCCGTGGTAGGCTCGTTCGCCTTGGGGGCATGGCAGTCGCTAAGCGGGTCCTAAGTTGGGAGGCTTCAGGCATTGATTCGCCCAGCCCAGCTAACTCAACTCTACCTCCTTGTCTCGTAGTATCATTCAATGTCACTGGGAACGTCGACTATGAGAAACATCATCAGAGCTGTATAAAGAAGAGGAAACATCGTCATTAAATAACACCGAAAAACACCAAAAGCTATCTGCCAGACTCACCAGAACAATGGCGGCCACCTACGATCAAGTATCGGCGTCATCATCTCAGCCCCGCCTTGAGCAGCTGCCAGTTGAGCTCATGGACAAGATTGCCGCCAGTTTAACCTTGGAAGATTTCAAAAACTTTCGACTGTCTTCTCCTCGGATTGCAGAATGTACAAAGCCGCAGTTGGCATTGGCCCATTTCGATGGTGTACCTTGGAGGACCGATGGCCAGCGTCTGCACAACCTGTCGCTTGAACCGAGCTGTGCAAGACGCATTCGCTCCGTCAAGTTCAACATGGCACGCATGGATGAGGAGGAGGTTGAAGAGGTCGTGCAAGAGACCATCAATGATATGGATCTCCAGGCTAGATGGTATCCCTATCTCGAAACACAATATGAGTTCAATGGGGAAATCGAGTTACCACTCGACTTGGTCATTCCTGCCTTAAAGAGGCTGCCAAATCTCGATACTATTTCCCTGACATGGACAGAGTGTCCGTGGAAAGGCCACCGTGATATCGAGGACGTCTTCGACCCAGAAACGTCTTTAGAGTTGGCCGAGGATGAAATATACAACACACAACAATCCGTCCTCGGGGCCCTACTCGAGCGGAACACTCCCATGAAGAGCCTGACCATAAAGCCCTTCATGCATACGGATGTAAACATTCCGCCAGGTCTGGAAGCCAACATCCCAACAGTCTTGGGATCTGTGACTCAGCTGCATGTGGAGATGAACTACGGCGTGCCTCATCTCTGGCCGAAGCGCTTCGACACATTTATTTCGTTTCTGCCTAGCTTGCGAGACCTCTGCGTCCGCACGCACCTGGTAGAAAACCCAGCGCCCGACCTTGACTTCTTCATCACGAAGAGACTGGAACACCTCGAAACGCTGAAGCTGTCTTGCCTGCACTTTAACTTTGTCAACTTTGCCAACCTGATCAAGAACCACGGCCCAACACTCAAGGTGGTCAAACTGCAGTCCTTGATGGGCTGGTGCGATCCCTTCAACCCGGCCGAGCTTGACTGGGATATGATGTTCAGGCTTATGAGGGACAGGCTGGAGGTGCTGCAGGAGATAGAGATCAGTGGCAAGTTTAGTGATAACGTGGGTTGGCACCAGCTGTTTTGGCGTGAGGACATGCAGTGGGCAACGGAGTTGATTAGAAACTGGGGCGAGATGAGCCAGCCACTCGAGAAGTATATTTTGGAGGGAGGAGAATATCCTCGGCCGAGATGGAGCATATGATGAATGATGTAGGCGTGGGATGGGGATTTATGGTGTTATTTGACTACACTCCTTTACTCGGACTTTCACGTATATTGTGGAAACAAGCTGGAGACAGAAGTAGCGTGCGATTGATATGGGTATGGTCATTTTGTAGTTATCAGACTAATGTGTGAGTTACTTCCTACAATGTAATATGTTGTTCTGTGTCTCCGTTGACCTGTCCGTGAAGTCTGTACCCATGGCTGCACATTAAGACACTGCTTCTGCTTGGTTCTCGGGGGGTATATGACCGGAGACAAGTTAACAGGAGACTCTAGAATAAGTCCCTTGTATAAAGTTTGAATTCTTCAAGGTCTGGGCCACACAAGGGAACTGGACTTCTGGGCCTTCTCGAAACTCTCATCGTACCTTTTTGCCTGGGACTCTGAGGAGTATCATCGGAAATTTGGCATCGGGCTATAAGCGAGACGGACAAGCCATAGCCCAGTTAGTTTTAGACAGCTTAAATATCCGACTGAACTTGCTACTAGAGTATGGTGAAAGATATGGTGTAATGGCCCGAGTAACTTGTGTCTTGTTGGAAGAGAGCCTAGTCCTTCGACCTGATCCACACAAACAAGGTACGAGGTAAATCTAAGAACATTAACCGGAGGGATACATAGGATATCAAAATTGACAAGCCTATAATTTCGAAGTTGATGAATGCCGAATCTGGAGAAATGCAGCGAGCACGTCAGTCAGCGCAATTTGAATTCCTACAAGTACATATTATGCTACAGTACGTGCATGCAAGTAATACAACAAGCAACACCCAGGGTGCTAAATCCAAGGGTGCAACGACTTCCGAGACAATAAAGAGAACAAGGACAGGCAAAGGATAGTCATGTGAAAAGAGCGTGTCTCTGCTACTGTACGGATAGCAATAGTTATAGTGGCAAGCCTGTTCGTATTTTGCTTTTTCAGTTAAGTTTGTCTCAAACAGTGAACTTGTCTCAAGACACTCGGATAACCTCCGCGGTAGAGGCTTGAGGGTACTTGGTTTGCCCACAGTATTCATCATATATCACATTTACATGAAGAGTCATGAAATGTGCAGCAGAAAAGAAAAGAAAACGGCCGAGAGCTAGTTGGACATGGAATTGCTTAGATGCGTGCAAATCGGGTGACAAGAACCATGTTCAAGTACTGGTGCTGCAAGCCTTGTTTCAAAACCCTTTCCCTTAAAGGAGGCACGAGACGTTACTGGAATGGTGGGATACGGGCTGGATCTCCAGGGAGAGGGAGAGGGAAGACAAAGAGAGAGGGAGAGAGAAGACAGAAACTCAAGACAACTCGGGTTCAAAGAAATGCCAATGCGAGGCGAAGCGAAGCGAGGCAAGACGAGGCTGGTTACACGTGGTTCACAAGGCTTGCATGAAACTGTGAGACTATGATCTTCAATGGGGATCGGAAAAAGTAGAAGAGAGAAAGAAAGAAATGGGGTAATAAACCCTTGAAATGTGAGAAAATAAAGAGGCTTCTTCAAAAGCGCACAAATAAATTGAAGAATATTCCAAGCGTATAGTTAGTTACTCAAAATAGAGTCCCTGTCAAAAACGAGGATAACAAAGCTTTCGGCTTGCTGCATGAAAGTCGTACAGACTACAGGATACATACGTATGCATGGCAACTAAATGAATTGCCGTTCTAATAAAACGGTCATGCACGAACAAATGAGATGGCTGGTGAACTGATCACTAGCAAGCCCTGCCTGCTTTCCCCTCCGTAGAACGACGACTCTGCAAAAAGAAAGTATATGCATGTCTAGCATAGAGTGCTGGAACCTGCAGCAGCAATAAACTCTACAAGATATGTATGTGTCTTGTTTTATGAGACATACTCTATGACGATTTGTTCTATGGAACGAAACAAAAGAAAGGAAACGTCGATAATGTTGCAATTCTGTAACTCCCGAATTGCTTGTTTTAACTAATAAAAAAAAGGCGTTGAGAAAGAAAACGCTCGTCAACGTATATAAATATAGTTTCTACTCAAGGGATCCTGGCGTTTGGGTTGACTTAGTGGCTACACGGAGTTATGGAAGTTTCTTTTTCTTGATCTGATGGATCTAGGGAAAAACAACCCCTGCATTTTCTCCATCCACTCATTTAATTTGTATGCATATTCGGATATTACGGTATTTTGCTGGGTAGATTAGGTAGATGGATGGATGAGATGCCTTGGTTAGAATGTCAAAGCCAGGGTGAAAGCTATGAACTTGTGGAATGAGTTGGAACATATCTGGACGGCAGTATCTATCTTGAGTATTGTTTGAATACAATGGTTGGTTACTCGTATGATACCAAGAATGACCAGTGAACGAGTGACAAGATACAGAGTACAGATCGAAAGAGTGACATACCGGCTGAGCAAGACCGTTGGATTGTTAATGGATCTCTCGTAACTAACTAAATCTACTAAACTAAACTAAAGTAATCGACCCGCTTTTGCCATGCGTCGCGAGTGTTGGTTGATCATCCTCAGGGCCAGTTTTTCCCATCAAGACTTGACTCGATTCAGCACGATATTCTGGGGATCAACGTCCAGCATACAAGGCTAAGACTATGAGTGTTAAATTGAATAAGCTAGACAAGGCTTCTTAGTAGAAAAGGACGGGACAAAAAAAAAAAAAGACTTTGCACATTCCTGCGTCGCACAGACAGAACCGGTAGAGTTGTAACAACGGTACGGATACTAACTAGGCGTTTGAGTTTTTCCCTTTTCCTTTCTTTTTACAGTAGTCGTTTCTTTTCGGTTGAGTCCACTGTAGCATGATCGTCAGCCATTGGTTGGGCTGGCTGATCAACTAATAAACTAACTGCCTTTGCCTATCCGTCTGATATGTGACAGTTGCATTCTGTATGTATTGAGCCTGGGTGGTTTCGGACATACAACAATTCTGAGACATAGAGGAATGCAGTTACAGTACATGGAGAATTCATAAGCCTTTTTTGCCAACCAACGTCAACAGCCGCATCTTAGGATTGGTCTGCTCATGGGCAGGGGTCACATGGCTAATAAAGAAGAGAGACACAAAGATAGACAGACAACCCAAGTCAGCACATGACAAGGCAGAGAGAACGTAAAGAAGCAGACAAACCTGACAGAGAACAGAAATATGGCATGGGAATTGGCCCGCTCTCGCAACAAATTCCATATTTCTGGGTGAAGGGTGAAACCGTATCTACCTGGTCTAGGTAATAATTAACTTGACGACCTGCCGCCTATAGAATGAAGGGGGTATACAGTATGTAGCTTGAGCTGTATGGAATGGATGCCAACAAGAAGGATTCAAGGAGAATCAGAGAAACCCTTCAAGTACTTTCCCTCCCTCTTTTTACTCTCGTTTCGTCTCCCTTGATGTTGAACTTTGAGGTTGCATCCATTCATGATCACTTTTCTTCCTTTCTTCCACTCGTCCAAAGATTGACTTCTTTGCTTTACGATCTCGATCTTAGATCTCGTCATTGACGTATCTTATTTTTCTTTGTCTTTGCTTGTGCGATTTGTTTGTGGTTATTTTCTAAATTTGTTTTATCCATCGTTTGGAGAAAGCGTGCGCCGACATACACCATACAGAGAGGATTGAAAGAACAAAAAAAAAACATAGACGGGCGGGCGATGAGAGTTGACGTTGGGAGCACAAGGACAACGTTGTTCAAACAGGTACGAGTTTTTCTTTCTATCCTGGTCCTATTTCTTCTTTTCTTCTGTTTTTGGTCTTTAATGGCTTTGGCCTTGATCATGTGTGTATTGATAGAGTCAAGTGGCTCTCTTCCCAACCTCGAGGAGCAATGCACATAGACAGCTGCTCACACATCACATCAGCCCAAGCGACGACGATCCTGGTCGGTTGTATGTACATGGATGCACCTTTTGGGACAAGCTGACCAGCCTGATTGATGCTGGCTTCTTGTAACACGGACATGGCAAATGCAAACGCAAACGCAAACGCAGTGCAGATGCAATGCATGCGCAGGGCTGATTGATATTGATAGTGCCAGCAGCTCTCTGTACTTTACGGTACTGTACCTTGCTCTTAGTGTCAGCACAGCGACGAACCGATTCTCCTCATGACGGCGCGAAAGAAGAAGCTGAGTATCAGCAGCATCGGAGGAGGCAACAAGAAGGAGAATATGAAGGGGAATGGACGAAGCAATGAAGGTGGAAGCAGATGGAGTTTTGGACGATGGGGTTCTACAAGGACAGCCTCAACAAACACGTTATCAAATCTGGTGAGTCCCATCTCTCTATTACTCTCTAAATTCACATGTTTCTTCACTTCAACTGTACATGTACATACTTTACCTTGCCATCCACTCGCCTCGCTTCCCGACCCCCCCTTCGTCTCTGTCTCCTCTCTTTGCCTTACTCAGGTTACGCACCGTAAACTGTAACTGGCAAAGCTGCATTGGACTTGCTTGGGCTTTGGCTTTAGGCTTGCTTGAGTTAGTCCCTGACGGTTGGTGCCGTCATCAGCCAACCGACCCCCCCTGAAACGAGACGAGAGCGAGAGAGAGAGAGAAGAAAAAAAAAAATATGCAATCACTTGTTGAAGAGAGTTTTGTTCTGGTTGAATTTGAACTCAATTATCAGAGAGAGCAATGAGAGAGCAAGCAATTGAAACGACAGCCCAATAAAACAGCAACTCGGAGAAAAGGCGTTATAGTATTACAGTCCTACGCAAACAGAATGCTCTCTTACATTTCAAAAATGGATTAACAATCTCAATTCTTCTCGTTCTCACTCTCACTCATTCTTACTCTTACAAGCCCTGTCCTGGAATCTTGCCCACCCTCAATTTTGTCTTCTCTTGATCGGAGTCTCATCCTGAACACCACCCGGGGGAGGCTTGTCCAAAGCGGATCATCCCATCCCTTCCCATCCCATCCCATTACAACCTTCTCTCGTATCCTTGCTTCCAACGGAACTCTCTTCTTCTCGTGGCCCTGCAGAGAAAAAGAACACGACCTACGGGGTTCCTAATTAATGGCTTAGAGGCCCACGTCACCCACCCACCCGCGCTGACAGGTCACCTCTTTCCATGATCCCTGGCTAACACCTCAATTTTTGCGTCCAGGGGTCCCCTTCAGCGCCTTGTACCGGTGCTGCAACCGCTAATACTAGCACCAACCCAAGCCCAAGTCCAGGTCCAAGTCCAAGTCCAGGTCCAAGCGGCGGCCAAATTCAAGGACAATCATATTGCAGCACCCACGTCGTTCAAGGACAGTCCCAGTCTCAGTCCCAGGGACACGGACACTACTTTCGTTCCCATCACCACCTTCATCAGCACGCCAAAACAAACTCAGCGCCTTCTCATGCTTCAATTGTCGCTCACAAGTCCGCCTTGAACAAGCTAGTCGTCACTGTCGCTCCTCTTTCCGACTCCAATTCTGTCTCTTCCGTATCTTCATCCACGTCCACAACTTCCGAGTCTTCTTCTACTACAACTACAACTACTACGCCAACTTCCTCCTGCGGCTCGCCTACTACAACCGCTACCACCACCCCGGTCTCGTCTCCTTCCTCGTCTACCACCTCACCAACTTCGAGATCGACGCCAACATTCACTACTCCTGTATCTGTATCGACTCCAAAATCAGGTTCCAAGAGGACCGTCCACTTTCGTTCCGCCACTACAAGCATCTCTACCAGTACAAGTACCAATACCAGTAGCGCGCCTTCAATCCCCATCCTCTCTGTCGTCCCTCCGCCTGGCCAAGACGGCGGCGACGGAGAGGCAAGAAGGCCCGCCATGCAGCGAGTCTCTGCCTTTCTCCCTTCGTGGGACAAGAGGTCCTCCAATACAAGATCAAGCTTGTTTGGCTGGTCCTCAAATCGTTCCAGCGCCTCCATATCAGTCGCAAACCACAATTCATTATCTAGGATAAACACCACTGCAGCCAATGCAAGTGGCCGAGTGCAAAAGGAAGCCTTCTGGCCCGCGACTCTCGACCTCGAATGCGAGAAGGCTGCCCGCATCCTCAAATCATTTTCCAGTATGCTTGTCTCACTTTACAGTCAGCATTGATCCTTGTGCTAACATGAAATCCTAGCCGATGGCTATCTCGTTCCTGCAGACGAAGAAGAGGACTCATATTCGACAATAAGCGAACCGCGATCCCCAAAACGAGTCACCAAGAAAATCCCACAGCGAGTTATTCAAAATGCTGCCGGAATCGCCATCTTTACCTGTATGCGAAGCGGTCTGTACATGACAGGGTCCGGCGGCTCCGGTATTCTCATCGCTCGAAAATCCGACGGCACATGGTCGCCCCCATCCGGAATTATGCTACACACGCCCACTCTCAGCTTCATAATTGGCGTCGACGTTTACGATTGCGTCCTTGTTGTCAACAACCTTGCCGCTCTTGAGTCAATCACGAAGCCCCGTGTCACACTCGGCGAAGATGTCGGTCTAGTCAGCGGTCCCCTTGTGTCTCTGGATTCAGATGAGTCGCACATCAAGTGGCAGGACATGGGTAACACCGTTTTGACCTACTTGAAATCGCGGGGTCAAAACCAAGCCGTTAACCTCAACGGCTGTATCCTAGCCGAACGAGGGAATGAGAACGAGCGCTTCTACGCCAGCCAAGTCACGCAGATGGATATCCTGGCTGGCAATGTTGCCCGCGACGTGGAGGAAGTTGGACCGCTTTCAGAGGTCATTAAGATGGCCGAGGGCAGGACAGACTACGATGCTTCTGTAATTAACAAGATCGCCGCCGAATGCGCACCGGGAGACGCCATGATAGCAACGCCCAAGTCCTCCACACCCGCATCGCCCCGGACGGCCTTCGGAATTCCCAACCAAGACGATCCCGATCCGTTCGGTGTTTTGGCCCTCGAGATGGCTGGTTTGGAAATCAGGGAAGCAGGATCGAGATTACGACCTACGAGTAGCCAATTCGACTTCAACCCCGCGCCTTCAAGCCCAGCCTTTTCCAAGTTCAACAGACAAAGTATAGAAACGTTCGTCTCAAAGAGCAATCGCAACAGTTACATGTCGTCGCGAACCGTCAAGAGTCAAATGACGGATGCTGGAACACAGACCGATGTAGGCACAACGCCCGAGACATCACCCAGCCCAGGTCAGAGCGAAGATGGCCATGACAGGAGTATCCGCCTACAAATCCCCGAAGTCACAGAGGAAGAAGAAGAGGTGGATTACACAAAGGTCGATCTGACCCCCATAAGGCATTTCAGCGGGGCCCAATCCCCTCTCAGTACCACCAGCCACAGCAGCACAATGGCCGTGGAACCAGACACCCTCAAGGTTGAGCCCAGGGATGACACGGACAAGGCCTCGAGCAATTATGATAGCGACAAGGATGACAAGAGTAGCCGAAACGCCGACGATGAGGGCGACTCAGAGAGTGACGCTGGAGAGGAGGACGAGGAGGAACCTGTGGTGTTTGAGGTTGCTGCTGTGCAGCCAGCAAGAACCCAGGCTGTTGCATCCCGCATGGTCCACGCCAAGGGTAACATGGTCATCATTCCCAAAAGAGTCCCTCCCCCTCTGCCCATGAGGAACCCCGGCAGGGCATCGCGATCTAGTAAGAGTGAGATGGGCGATGTTTCAAGCCTTCGAAGCCCTCTGCGCAAGGAGGCCTTCACCGAAGCAGACCTTGCATCGGATAATGAGCACACCGACTCCGAGTCTTCACCTTACCTTAAGCCCAAGGAGTTCAAGGTCGAGAAGACCAAGATCGAGACCAAATCTGATGACGACAAATCATCGGAATCTGAGGTTGAGTTCTTCTTAGCCGAGGAGGTGAAGACGGAGGGTGCCAAGGCCGAAGTTACCAAAGTTGAGGACACCAAGGCCGAGGAAACGAAAGAGGAAGCGCCTGGAACTGAGCTCAAGGTTGAATTGAAGGATGCTCAAACATCCCCCAGAATTCCCCAGGAGGAGCGCCCAGACAGCCCTAGCACACCCGACAAGAAGCACACTTCATCTGTGTATACCGGAGTGACTGAAGACCGATGGAGCGTCGACGGCACAACACTTACAACACCTACATCAGACCGACCTTTTTCTGTTATTGACGACATAACTGAAGACGAGACCCCCAGGAAGCCAGCAAAAGAAGCTGAGCCAACTGAGATGAATGAGAAGCACGAAGAGCTAGAGAAGATGGCATCAAAAGAGACAACCTCCAACACGATCACGGTGGTATAATTGAGGGAGACACGAAGATTTTTCACAGAGTAAATGGGACACGGCGCACAACCTGAGCTTATTCACAGGGTAATCACTCGACGGGGGTTATTTTTTGGGGGAGAGAGAAGTTTTTGCGCATTCTTGTCCATACTTTTGGTGAAAATGTACGTTATGATGGGTTTTTGTGCACCAGGAGTTCTTGATTCCTGGCTCCTGGACGGCGTTTGATGGGATTCATGACCACTTTTTTTTCGTTTGGTCTTTCTCGAGCAGCGCAGAGCTGATACCGGCTCGAGGTCCAAACTGACGCAAGGATGGGATGAGTATTGTCGATGTACTGGATGTGATGAGACGACAAAGGAGACAAGGCAAAGCTCGGACATGTGGATAAAAAGGAAGGATCCTTGACATTAAGCAAGTGATCTCGGTATCTGGAGTTGTTGTTTGGAAGTCCTGGCCTCATGTTTACCAGTAGAGAGGCCAGACTATGACACAGTATTATTCTTAATGCCATTGAATAGAACCAATGCAGAAGCGAGTTATCATTCATTTTTTGAGTTTATTTATTCAATTGCGAGTCTTGGTGATGTCGATTTAAAGGTGGTGGATGATAATAATCTGTTGTTTGTAGTGGTTTTTGGCTGGCACTGGCAGCCAGCTGGTAGAATCGTTCGTTTGCTACCAAACTTGATGCACCGAAAACTCTAGATAAAAGAGCAGCCTAGCAATTCGATTCTTTTACATCTAAACTGATCTCATGTTTTGTTTTCTGTTACTTTGAAGTGTTTATGACTTTTGTATCTCGTCAAAAATGGCGTCCCTCACCAATAAAATAAAGACCCCTACAAAGAAGCAGAAGCAGAAGCAGAAGCAGAAGCAGCAAGACACAGGAGGTCACGTGCCATCTCCAACCACTTCAGATGCTGCCGCTTCACCAGCCACACCAGTCGCGTCGTCGCCCCGGTACAAGCTACGGGCGCGCAAACCTCGAGAAGGCTCGCCTACGGCTACACCATCGCGACGCAACAACGCCCCCATAACGCCCTCACCATACGAATATCTCTACCACCAAAAAAACGGCACCACAGAAAGTGCAAGGAAATTTCGAAACCGCACAATGTCCAGCACTGCGGGCAAATGGCGCGAGGAGCAGGTCCTCATCATCTGCCCTGGCAGCCGAACTACTATGGCTCAGCTGGGGTGCAGTGAGTTGACACCTCCTGCGCGGCGCATGCCCACGAGGATGTTTAAGGAGGGCGATCAATGGGCCCCCTACCACAAGACGAAGCGCACAACTATCGTCAATGGTGTGGAGGAGGATGAGTGGCTGGAGGACGTCGACGAGGATGAGGGAGCTGTGTATCCCATTCAAGGTAGCTATAGCCATTGAGAGGTCTGGTGAAGTGAGAACACCCAATGCTAACCGAATCGCGCACACAGCTGGTCGCATTGTCAACATGAGCGCACTCCTCGCTTTCCTCGACCATGTCCACGGTCTGCTTACAACTACATATCACAACACCCCCATCATGCTCATGGCTTCACCACAATGGACCCGTCCTGACTGCGAAACCATAGCCCGATACGTTTTCGAGAACACAAGAACACCTGCACTTTGCATAATTCATAGCGGAATTGCTACCCAGTACGGATTGAAGTGGACCAGTATGACTGTGGTGGACATTGGTTACGAAAAAGTCGACATTACAGCAATTTACGACGGACGAGTCGTAAACCATATGGGTGTCTGTGCTACCGAAGCCGACGAAGAGATTAGTGGAGGTGAAGTCTTCACTCGAAGCTTGGTCAAGTTGCTACAAGACAAGGGTTTCAACCACGACATGGCCGAACAATTAAAGAAAAGCAACATTTGCGAGGTCCTTCCTTACAATGGCACCGAGGATAACTTGATGGAGCTTCCAAAGGAGAACACTGCAGGTGTATCGGCCGCTGCTCCTACTGTTGGTCCAGAAGCCACCACAAAAGCCCCTGAAGCCCCTAAACCTGCGGACAACGGAGATGAAGAAGGCGGTAACGCCGATGATGATGGTGTGTTGGACGTGGCAGCTATTGTTACGAGTGGCCAAACAAAGGAGTTTCTCGCTAAAAAGGAGAAGGAAAAGGAAAAGGGCAAAGGTGGCAGAAAGAAGGGTGAAAAGGAGGCCGAGGGCGCAGCTAGGGCAGCCCGCCTACCAAACTCTAAGAGAACACACAACACCTTTTCCTACGAGGAGATCATCCAAGAAGATGTCCCTCCACCAGTAAAGGAGAAGCAGGTTGTAGAGAACCCCACCAATGGCACAACAGAAGCTCCCAAACCCGAGGGTGAGACCAACAGCGCGCAACCTCCCCAAGGAGAGGGAGAGAACGCACCCGCACCCGCACCCGCAACAGAGGAACCAAAGCCTGAAGAGCCCAAGCCAGCAGATGCTCAAGAACCAACACAGTCGATAGAGTCGAAGCCTGAAGCTGAGCCTAAGCCTGACGTTCAGCCTGTTCCTGAGACACCCGAGAAGCGACCGAAGCGCATCCGTCGAGATGTCGAGGTTGGCCTTGAGCGCTTCACCTTTGCTCAACGTCGTGAGATTGACCGTATTGTGAACACCATCTACCGCACGATTCAGGGCATTGACGACATGTACATGCGACCCGCCTGCTGGGACAACCTCGTCTTCGTCGGCAACGGTGCTCGTCTGCGTGGTCTTCGTGAGAATATCCTCCAGACTCTCAACGCCCGCCATCTCGTCTCCCCCTCAACCGCAACAATGTTTACATCGGAGCTGCCCTCTAACATGGCCACGCCCACCGGTACAGGTGCTCAAACTCCCACGGGCTCTTTCACTGGCGCACCTCACCAGCTCTCTTCGAGCGGTGTGAACCCTTTGCTCCAGGCTGCTACTACAGCCGCTGCTGCTGGTAACACCGGCACTAACATGGTCGGCACGCCACAGCCTGCTGGATCCGAGGCTGGAGGACCTACCACGACTCACCACTTCCATAGTCAGACTCCCACCAGTATCAAGACCGCTATGCTGCCTACCTATCTGAGCGAGTGGACCAAGAATGGCTTCGAGGAGTCCATGTTCCTCGGCGCCCAGGTCGCTGCCCGTATCGCATTCTGTCTACATTCCAACATGGACGCCCAGACTATCGACGCTCAACGGCTCATGAGTTTGAGCAGAGTAGACTACAAGTAAGTCCCGGAGATACTTTCAAATTTCAGGATTGTCGCTAATGGTGTTTAATTAGTGAGTTTGGTCCCAAGGGCATTCGTACGCACTCCATGCTAGGCTAAAGAACCGCGCTTAGCTAGTATTTTTGTGCGTTGTTATATAGGCTCTCGTTCACATCGTTTTCGCCAAGTGGCGCTTCCGAATGTAGATTCGAGACAGGAGTTATTTAGGGGCCTTCAGCGAAACGGTAAAAAGAGCAAGATGCAAGATGAAATGAGCATGAGGGCGAACAGCGAAGGCATGAGATAATACCATAGATTCGAATCAGTCTTGTATGAAAACTCACATTACCTACATATCCATATACTTGATTGCTTGAACGAGCATTGTCCCTTTATAGTCACTGTCATAACAAATTGAGCATCAACATAACACTCATCCCTTGGGCATGCCAACTGTTTGTTACATTACAGCTATATACTACTATGATTTCCATTACACAACTCCACCACGCAATCATTAATGTTCGAACTTCTCGTTAATCTCCCTGTTTTCACAAGTAAGAATAAGATCTCAGAAACAAATTCAAAAGCATTTCTTTGACTCCATATATGCTAGGCGGTCAAGCAACAGGGCAACTTCCAACTCTCATGAAATTAACCAGCAGCGTTACGAACTGCTGCCTCCTCGGCGGCCTTGTGCCAATCGGTTCGGAGCAAATAGATATATTCAATCGATGCGACGCTATAATAGTTAGCAAGGGGGACTCCAATAAGACACTTGTTTCAACATACGAGATAGTTCCGCATGTAACTCCAATCCACAAGCCCTCTAGCTTCCAACCAAGGCCAAATGCCAAAGCAAGCGAGACGGGAAGTGAGAGAGCATAGTATGAGAGGATATTGGCGGGTCCACCAATTGATTGCTTTCCAATGCCTCGAAGTAAGCCGTGGGCTCCTGCTGCAAGGCCATCAAATACCTGCATGACTGATACAATAGGCATAACTTCTGCAACAAGTTCGATAACATCGTCGTCCTTGGTGAACAACAGAGGTAGCTTATATCGCAGAGTGGTGTAGAGAGTAAGGTTAAACATTCCAATGAGACACGCGGCAGCGAAAGCCTGGATAATGTTAGTGAACAAGTCTGGGGTCCATTCCAATTAAAACTTACCACAACACCCGTCTTCTTGGCTGGCTCAACGAGGCCAGCTCCAATGAGGTTGGCGATGCGAGTTGAGGCGGCAATCGACATGGGGAATGGAATTTCGTACGAGAGTGTCGTGATAGTGGTCACAACACTCTGCGCAGCCAGATACTCTGGGCCAAATCGACTCGCCATCAGGGTCAAGATTTCAAAGGCGAGCCATTCTGCCTCAACCATGATCATACCCGGCAAAGCAAGTCGAATCATAATCCACCAGTTGCTAAGAGCTCGTCGACTAAAGCCACCCCAGCACTGACGACCATTGATGAAACGAACATATAGGAAGAGGAAGATGGGGAGGAGGTTGGTGCTGATGGCGACAGCTGCAGGAGCACCAATGAAGCCCCACTCCAACTTCCAGACCAAGAGCCAGCTCAGGAAGACATTGAAGGGCGCAACAATGAGAAGAACATATGTCGTGGCGCGGAACAAACCTTGGGCTTGTGTAAAGCGCTTGCCACCTTCAAAGAGAATGAAACCTGGGATGCTAAAGATCATAACCCGGAGGTACATGCCAGCCAGACGGGCTGATTCGGGCTCCGGAACAAGCGCTCTGATGACGCCTTCAGAAAACCAATAAAACACAGCAACCGGCACAGCAAGTACGAATAAGAAGCAAGTCATTCGCTGGAACTGCAGCCCAACAAGATGCTTGTGGCCAGATCCATAAGCCTGAGCACACAAAGTATCAAGAGAAGTAGCGAGGCCCTGGAAAGGCGCCAGGCAAGTAATAGCCGCAGTCATATTAGCCACTAGATGGGTCAGCCTTTGTCCAACTCTATTTTACCAACTGTTGATAGACTTACATGACACAGCACCCAGTTCAAGTTTGCCAATTCGCCCAACGGCAAAGATACTGGTGACGTTAATCGAATATTGCAAGAGGAAAGTAACGATGAGGGGCGCAGAGTAGCTTGCGATAGTCTTCGCTTCACGTTGCCAGGTGGTCTTGATTCGATGTTCAGCCACCGCATGTTCCCATGTTTCATTGAGATGCTCAGGCGACACAGCGTCAACTCGGGAGCCCAAGAGAGGGTCTGTTTCGCTAGGAGGCTGAACTGAGATAGCGGGTGCCTGTTCCTCATCCTGCGGTATCTTCGTGCTAAAAAGACGTTGATAGATACGAGTGAAGAAACCATCTTGCTGACGGTGCCCGTGCTTTGGCGGGAGAACATGGTTGTCCCGGAGTAGACTGCGCTCAGCGTTACGAGACTGTTTCCTTTCTAAGGCCGTCAAACCTGGCTCGTCATATATTTGAGGGTTCATTATCGGCCGCGAGCCTCCAAAAGCAACACCACTTGGACGACGATACATGATGGGATCGCCCGGGAGGTCAGATACAGAGACATCGTCGTCGATAGCACTATCATCATACTCCTCATCCGAACATGCCGCAATATCGGCAGCCAGAGCAGCCTCAGCTAGAGGTGAGCCCACCCGCCATGAAGACGATAACGCAGGATGCGCGCCAGAACCACGCGGAGTGCCATATGGCGAAACTCCAGCTCCCCTTCCTATTGGGTCCATAATCAAATCTCACAGCCACTTCAGCTGGGATTGTTTGCCAGGTGGACGCAGGTTCTGAAACCTTCTGGAATAATCACGCGAAAAAAAAAGACTTTGCTCAGAGTACAACAAGGCACGCCACTAGTTCAGATCGCGGAGTGATGAAAAGTTCGGTGGTACGATGCGATTAAGATGAGTTCAATTGTGCTGTTCACCTCAGCATGTACTGAGAGCAATGCGCTGATTGCAAGAGATTAGAGAGAGGTGTAAAAGAAGAGAAGGGACCAAAAACAGAACGAGAGGAGGCTTCTGTATATAGGTATGTAGTTGTAGTCAAATCACTAGACCCGATTAAAAAGAGTCTTCGGCTGGACTTTTCAAGCTAGCGTTAACAAAGACCCGCCTTGTCGCGGCGAAAGGCGCCATTTGAATGCCGGAAAGGCTACCCAATCCTTACCAGTGGAGTCTTACCAGTTCTGGTCAAAGACATGCAATTTTTCGAATCTTGGATGCACAATGTCATGATAGGTTTATCTCAGCCACTTGATAAGATGCGGGGGTGGATCATCAACGAGGTCTTGTGGTTCGCTTCGCTATGCTTGGCTTGACAAGAATGAGGCTCTTATGCTAGGCCCAAGACAAACATATTGTGTCAAACGATTGGCTGAGTTCTCGGACAAGCCCGCAGCTCTGTCATGACTTCGGATGTCATGATCCCACCCATCAAACCCAAGACTGCCCCGCCCAGTCAGGCTCTGTATGTGACATTGAAACGACCCAAGGCACCTCATCGCTCGTATAGCGTTGCAATGGAGTGTTGTACGGTATTCGTAGTCCAACCACGGGAAGACTTTCTTCGTCTTCCTTTGGGCTTTGTGAGACTTCAGGCACATCTGTTTTGTAAGTACCTACCATGACCGAGCCTGGCTCGAGTAACTCTGGCCATATCAACACCCCAACTTCCCACGATGCGATGCGCATCTCACCTGTAGGCCGAGCTGCTTCGCCCCAGGCCTGCTTCGAGATATTGGCTGATGTGAGAAGCCCCCAGTCTATGGACGATTTATTTGATCGGACATAGGTCTTGATGTGTGGTGCTGCCCTCTTGCGGCCACTTTCAAGTACAGGTCCATCGGGAAGTTCTGCAAACCGTTAGCTGTGCCTCAAATCTGAGACATGAATTGAACACACTAGTGCCACCAGGTGAATCGTTGGCCCAATGATGAAACATTGGGCGGAGATATTCCAATTGTTTCGCTTGTTGTGGTGATTGGATCTTTGTGTGTATAGAAAGACCTGATGCATATCCATCCAACGACCGTCGTATTTCATCTGCCGTAGGAAACACAACCTTGAACCTGGGCCGCCTGAGACCCGTATCCTTACACCGACCCAAATGATCAAAAAGGGTCTTTTGTAGCCAATCGTCCTTTGGCCCTAGTGTGGCGATTGAAGATACTTGCACGACAATATCCGAATCACCATGCTGATGACAAGGGACGTGTCGCAGACACCTTTTTAAAGCGGCCCACCCCCAAGATGTTTCTGACATATCGTGCGCATCATGCCTACCCGGCACACTTGCGATGAGCGCGGCCTTGATGGTCGAAAAGTCGTATTGTTTGAGCTTGTCACTCAGAGGCTTGCAGATAATCTTGCGCTTATCGTAAAACTTCAGGTAGTTTAGAAGATCGATTTTGAAGCGTTCTCCACTACCGACAAGAAACTCCTCTGGGGAGGATGCAGGGGTCTGAGTTTTTGACATTCTGGGAAGTAAGGGAGATTTCCATACACCATTGGTCATGTTGGTCCAGTCTTTTGGGATCATGTTGGCGGTGTGAATGATGACCTGGGCAGTGTCACCATGCCGAAACAAAATCATCATCTTCGAATGATGGGTCCCAAACATCTCAGGCATAGGAGCGATATGGACATTGACATTCTCAAATTTTGCGGCTGCATTCTGATTCTAGTCAGCAAGTGGCCCAAACGTGATCTTGAGACGACCCTTTCTTGGTTCCATCGACAATTTCCACGGCTTACCTCCAACGCTATGCGGTTCTTATCTTCATGTTTCCAGAAACCATGAACCAAGTGAACATTGACAAGGTGACGTGTGTCAGGATCAAATGCATTCATCAAAAAGGGAATGTCATGCAGGAAGTTGAACTCCCAGCATTCTGAGATTAGAGGATCACCCAATAAGTCCCGAAGACTTACAGCATCCTTGTTCTCGCTTTCTGGGAGGTCCTGGATCCACGTCAATTGCCAAGGAGATGGTATCGCAACTGGTTTACGGGCCCTCTTTCTTGGTGGACTTATAGAGCGCTGTAGTGATTCAGGTGCATGGGCTTCAAATTCCGTTGATCGCTGACGCTTGGCAGGACGATCCATTGCAGTGATCTAGCAGTCTGGTATTGTCGATATAGTCTGTTAAACTGAATTGATCGAAGGAGAGCCACCACGGGATATCTGTGAGAATTTGAGATGAGGTTGAATTCGCAATACACCACACCAAGAAATGCCAGTTGAGAGGATTGCAATGGGCCAGAAAGTTGTTGGTGAAGCAAGAACCATGTGCGAGGTCGGGAAATAAATCTGGCCTGTGTATCTCGGAGATAATATCTTTGAATCGAGTGCAATGGGCTGTATCAGACCCCTTGAAGCATTCTCTGGCAAATAGACAGAGATGATGGTTTGTGTAGGTAGATTTGGTTTAGTACAGGTAGGTAGGAGGTAGGTACCTGTCTTTAAAGACTTCTATTTAGGCTACTGCCTTCCACTATCAGCTCCTGCCCCTTGTTGTTGATCAACCTGAAAGTGGGACGCAGCTTAAGGCAGGTACCACTCTAGCTACTGATAATCTATCGGCGAACTGGGAAACTTGGATATCAACGTTGGCAAGCCCAAAATCG
Source organism: Fusarium graminearum PH-1 (assembly GCF_000240135.3). Taxonomy (NCBI): domain Eukaryota; kingdom Fungi; phylum Ascomycota; class Sordariomycetes; order Hypocreales; family Nectriaceae; genus Fusarium; species Fusarium graminearum. The sequence goes on from NC_026476.1 coordinate 4,552,087, forward strand.
AATGCGCATCAATGAGGACCATTGTCTTTTTTTGTCTACTTTAACCAGGTACATCAAGTACTTAAGCTTCTTTAAACGTGGGCATCTTAGCTTAACCATCAGTTTCACTTGAGAGCAAAATCTCCCAAACCCAAGATGGACAAGCGTCAAGGTCCAGCTCAGGTTCAGGTTCAGTGGGAGTGGAGTGGCTTAGCAGGGTCCTCTCCTGTGGCGTCGAATTCCGATACAGAACGTGGTCTCGAAGTTGAATGCGCCTCCTGAATAGTGAACTCTCTCTCCTCCTCTTTGTTCTTTTTCCTCTATTCTTATTTTTGCCCTCATCATCGCCATCTACTTTCGCGCCTGGTGAGCGCGATCGTACGATCGTTTTCTGGTCTTTGTCTCTTTTTCGTTTATGTAGGTATCTGTGATAACTTCAAACAATCTAAGCCTTGACCCCCAGACGATCGCCACTGGCTCATCACTCTACCACCTAATCTGGCCCGATATTATTTCTCACTCGTCTCGCGTTCTTCTGTATAGTCTACCTTGTTCCTCACGTCGCGACAAATACTTGAATAGGGACGTCCTGCGACCAAACAATTCTGCAACGCCTTCCGCGACTTACAATCTTATACATCCCCCGGTGCTTCCAGCCCAGCATGCGTTTCTCTCCGCTTGCGACCCTCGCGGGGTTGTCAGCGTTTGTTCTGGCTGACGAAGTCAAAAACCCCGTGTCAGAGCCTTCGGTTTTTAATGGCAAGACGGTGCCACCATTGCTCGAATTAACTCCTGCAAACTGGGAGGAGCAGACCAAGAAGAACAAGTTTCTCATGGTTAAACACTTCAGGTACATTGCACTTGGAATACACTGCGGTTGATATACTTACGAGTTCCCAGTCCCTACTGCAAGCACTGTACTAGATTCGCTCCAACTTTCCAGACCCTCTACGAATTCTACTATACCTCGAAGCCTCAAGTCGACGATCCGGAAGCCACGTTTACAAAATACTACGACTTTGTTTTTGGCACTGTAAACTGTGTTGCTTACTATGACTTCTGTATGGAGCACGAAATCCAGTCATACCCGACCTCAATTCTCTACGAAGATGGCAAGGTGTTCGAGTCCTTACGCGGAATTAAGAATATGACGGTATTGACGACAACCGTCGAAAAAGCGCTTGCCAAAACACATCCTGGTCGACCCGAACTCGTCGAATTACCCAACCCTGGCGACAAAGTCTACCCTGCCCCAAAGACCGACGAGAAGCCTGCAGAGTCTGCTACTGAGAAAAAGGAGGCAGAGGCGCCAGCAAAGGCGGCGGCTGAAGCTGAGAAGCCCCTCGATGCCGTTGCTGAGAAGGTTGCCTCGGAGCCATCTGGTAAAACTGAGGGCAAATCTCTCGATGATGTTACCAAAATGCCCAAAGACGAGGACAAGTCTGATAAAGCTGAGGCAGTTGAAAAGACCGCTCAGGATGAGAACAAGCACTCGTTTGGCGCCGATTGGAAAGTTCCCAGCACCGGCCAGATGCTTAAGAAACCCAAGGCCCAAGATTCTACACCCAAGTATAACCTGGAGGGCATCAGCGCTCCTCTGACCCCCGCAAACTTTGACACACTAGTTACAAACTCGAAAGATCCCTGGTTCATCAAGTTCTACGCACCTTGGTGTTCTCACTGTAAAGCTATGGCACCTACATGGCAGCAATTGGCCAAGAAAATGCAGGGCAAGCTCAACATCGGCGAGGTCAACTGCGAGGCGGACCATAAGCTTTGCACGCAAATGGGCGTCAAGGCGTTCCCGACCATTCACTTCATCAACGGCGCAGAAAAGGCCGAGTACAAGGGTTTGCGTGGGGTCGGTGACTTTGTTGCCTATGCCGAGGGGGCGCTTGAGGTTGCAGGTGGCGTTCTTGATGTTGATGCCGAGAGCTTCAAGGAGCTCGAAAAGACCGAGGAAGTCCTGTTTGTTTACTTCTATGACCACGCTACCACTACCGAGGATTTCAAAGCACTAGACGCTCTGCCCCTTAACCTTATCGGACGAGGCAAGATCGTCAAAACAAGCGACCCCGAGCTGTACAGCCGATTCAAGATCACAACTTGGCCCAGGCTCTTGGTCTCCCGAGAGGGCCGTGCGACCTACTATACACCTATCACACCCGATGAGATGAGAGATGTCGATGCGTTGGTTTCATGGATGAAGTCCACATGGCTCCCTCTAGTTCCTGAGATGACTGCCATCAACGCCAAGCAGATTATGAACCACAAGCTGGTTGTGCTTGCCATTCTTAACCGTGACGATGAGGACCGTCTTCAGAACTCCATCCTGGAGCTCAAGAACGCTGCAAATGAGTGGGTGGACCGCCAGGTTCAAGAGTTTCAGCTCGAGCGTAAGAAGCTCCGAGATGCAAAGCAGATGAGAATCGAAGAGGCTCAAAGCCGTGACGACCAACGTGGTCTTCGCAATGCCAAGGCTATCAAGATTGACATGGACTCTACCCGTCGTCAGGAGGTTGGTTTTGCCTGGGTTGATGGCATCTTTTGGCAGAGGTGGATTGCTAGCACCTATAACATTGATGTGAGAGATGGTGAGCGTATCATCATCAACGAAGAAGATGTAAGTTTCCAGTATCCCAGTAGAGATTGGCCGTATATTGACAATTTGGTAGCGACACAAGTTCTGGGACACTACTCCTACCGGTAACCAGATCATGGTCAGCCATACCTCGATCATGGACACCCTTGACAAGATCGTCTATGGCCCCAACCCCATTTCCCCCAAGTACACCATCAGCTCTTTTGCCAAGTTTTTCTTTGACATCAAGATGAACTTCGTCGACCACCCATTCTTGTCCATCGGCTTTGTCATTGCTGTTAGTTTTGGTCTCTACTCTTGGTTCCGTAACCGTACTCGACGATCCAGGGGCACTTTCTTCCGGGACGATAACATGGGTCTCAAGGATGGACTCCTGGGTCAGAATGGCAACGCCAAGTCTGATTAGAAGAGTTGATTCTGTAATAGCGAAATCATGACTATTGATACAGTGGGCTCGAGTACTGGCAGAGTCACTCACTACTAAAAAGATCAATTATAAAGGGGTTTCTGGGATGGGTCGCAATAGGATGTTTTGGCCCTGCGTTGTTGAATTGCGGAGTTCTGGTTTGATAACTATCGCTTTGAATTACTTGCTGCTGTATATTAGATAAGTCACAGTGGGAATATCATCTGCTTATGTGCTGTTTATCCTTTTGAAATTGAAACACCGTGGGTACAATTGTGTCATCTGCGTAATGGTTTTATTTTGGCTTCTCTCTTTAGATACTGAAGCCAACAGTAGTTCACGACGAGACCACTTCGTATGACCAAAGGATACGATGAACGCCATGTTACTTTTTTATATTCATTTGCCTACATTTGAACTTGACTATCAAAAAGGGCCCCAATATGTTCTCTTGCCCAAGCAACACCTTGATTTGTATCCTGATTAAGTGTAGAGCACATCAGTGAGACTGTTGAGCGCCAAACCTTCCTTTGCGATATCTCCAGCATCGACCAAGAAATCAAGAGGCATGTCAACAAGCGTGCCACGAATACGCGAAAGCCACTGCTTCACTTCTTGCACACCACCAGGGAACTCGGACTGCACGATATGGCCATACTCAACCTTGCCCTTCTTCAACTCCTCCTTGACATCCTGGTCCTTCTTGCCCGGGATGATGAAGTACTGGGTGAAAAAGGACTCGTAGTCCTTCCACGTCCTGACCTTGTTGGTAGGAACGGGGTGGAATGCACGGTCGAATGTCTCGGTGTTGACGCGAGCGGTATTGGTCCAGAGACGGTGGAAGTCTGGGTGCAGAGGATCGCGAACGAGGAGATCGGCTGGGGAACCCCAGTCGTAGTCGTTGGGGTCACGATCAACAGGCGTCCAGTTCCTGTCGGGCTGGTCCCAACGCTGGTTGGGGATGAGGCCGAGATGCTTGCGGAAGAGGTATCGACGCAGAGAGGCGGCGAAGCGAGAGGCCGTGTATGGGCGTCCATTCATGTAAGACTCGCAGGGAGTGGGATCCTCGATGACGACGGCGATTTCGGAGTCGTGATCTCCGAGCTGAGAACGATCGTTCAAGTTGGCTGAACCAACGATCACGAGACGGTCGTCGACAATAAGCAGTTTGCTATGTATATACAACTCCTCGGAAACAAAGGCGTTGATCTCATCCTCAGGGTTGCCTTCCCAGCGAAGATCAGTAACTCGAGGGCCTTGGTCCATGTAGCAAGCACTGATGGTATCGAGAGTGCGGTCCGCCACTTGGCTCGCTCCTTGCTGGTACTGCTGGTAAGACTGCTGCTGGGGTCTGTTGTCGTGGCTCGACGAGCCGGAGTGACCCCCTTGGTATTCCTGACTTTGAGGTCGGCCATCGTATCTCGAGTGCTCGGGTCGGTCGTCGTAGCGAGAAGAGCTGGAGTATTCCTGGCGAGGTGGTCGGTCGTAGTCAGAACGACCTCCATGGCTTTGCTCTGAGTAACCACCTTGATACTCATCTCGTCCGCCGTAGCCCTGTTGCGAATAGCTTCCTTGTGGTCTTGCGAATCGAGGATCGGCTCCAGGGTGATCATACGGGTTAGGCTGATACTCTCTTCCATAGTTGCCACCTCTCCTCTCATCATCACTGTCATCGTCGTGTCTGTTGTACCTAGACTCGGAGTCATGCTGAGAATAACCTCCCTGTCTTGCGAAGCGTGGGTCAGCTCGGGGGTGCCCGTAAGGATCCCGCTGAGTTTGGCCGTAGTTGTCACGACGTCTGTCATCATCACTATCGCTGCCTCGCCTGTTGCTTTTACGGTAGTCAGAGTGGCCTCCGCGGCTGCGATCTCTTCGACGATCGTCATCGCTGTCGCTACCACGTCTGCCGTGCCTGGAGTCAGAGTGTCGTTCGCGGTAATCATCATCCTGCCCTCTACTACTGTCGCCGTAACCCCGTCGAGATTCCCGGTGATACTCATCTCGCTCGGATCGGCCTCCGTACTCTCGGCTTTGATATCCACCACCTTGTCGAGGGCTGGAGAAATCGCCGCGGCTCCCTTGGTATTCCTCATGTGCCTCCCTTTCGGAGCTATGCTCTGGGTAACCACCCAGTTCACGATCTTTCTGCTTACGAGCATCTTCGTAAGAGACGCCGGTGCGGGCCTCTGTTTCAGCCATAGTCCTAGAAGTGTTGATACGGTCAAAGTTGCGAAGGTTGTAGAAGCCGATGTATCTGCTAGGATCACGGATGCCCGCCTTAAGAAGCTTCTCAATGATACTATAGCCACCGCGGCTGATAGAGTCATATTGGAACTCCATAATAGCTCGGGTTCCCAGAGCGCCGTCGTCGTGAAGATCGCCGGCGAATGCTGGGACTGCAGGCATAAGAACCCAGACGTGGAATGGCTGACCTTCATGATCGGCACGGATGATTCGATCAACCAACGCAGCGCCGATCTTGTTCTTAACAACTCTTTGTTTGTCGTCGGTAGCAGTGATGAAGAACTAAATTGTCAGTAAAACAAATTGTCAAATTAAGGGGAGACATACCTGATTCTCGATGTAAATAAAGTGCTTAGCTTCGTTGATAGACTGAATGTAGGCAGTCTGAATCGAACGCTCAAGCGGATGGCCAGATGACCACTCAGCACAGCTGTATCATGTTAGTAATTGCCAACTAACAAAGGGTGAGATGACTTGCCTTCGAATCATCTGAATGTGAGGCATATTGCCACCTCGAGAGCCATGTTCACGGTCACTGTGTCGTGGAGCATCATGCTCTCCAAATGATCTCAATCTATTCATACCGCGACTAAATTGCTCAGTCAAACCACCCAAGTGGTCATCTTCACCTCTAGATCGTCTATCTCCACCACCAGAAGGACCTCGTGGAGGAAGTTCAAGTGCATGGTACTTTCCAGGGTTCTTCTTATTATACTTTTCTTTGAAGATGAAATTCCTATTCATAATTAGTTACTGTCAAGCTTGTTGGTTAGTTGCGGGTTCTCACCATCTATCAACAAAGTGGTCAACCATGTCACGAGTGATGGGACCAGTCATGCTCACAGTGACATCCGACCAGCCCATGCGCGAGCTTTTGGTACGATCAACTAGGGTATGTTAGCTATCATTATTTCCAATCAACGGATGTTATGAGAAGAATTGGCTTACGCTGGTTCTGGTCCCAGTCCTTGACATTGGCGAAATCATACACTCTAGAGAGAAATTTAGCAAACTGTAATTTTATTTCGTAATTCAACGTACCGAGCATTATTGTAGTCTTGTCCTGGGAAGATAATTTCATCCAGGTTACCCGGGTGGGCGTCCGCAATGGGGTGACCTATCCAAGGTTGTCAGTATAAGAACCAAAAATATTAAAAGGCCGACTTACTGTTTGTATCCCATCTACCAAAGCCTAAGATTGATTACATTAGTGCAAATTCCCATTAGTGGATAGTGCGAGTTCATACACATGTCCAGTCCTCCCATGAAACATATCTTTCCGTTGTCGATGACCAGAAGCTTTTCGTGATGCGCCCAATACAACACAACGTCGCCAGCAGTACCGTAAACAGCCTTCAGCGCATCTCCTGATGCCTTGAATAAGTCAAAACTAGTCAGGGCTTTGACTGTTTTGCCCAATTCGCTTTGGAAGTCGTAACCTGTGGGATAGTGATCCGGATGTCTGAAGACACGAATGTTCTCATGAAGTGCCTCAAGAGCAGTCCTCGTATGTGCGCTGTCGCAGCTGAGGGCAGCAGCAACCTCCTTATATACCAGGATGTATACCTTCACGCCTCGTTCTGCGGCGGCCTTCAACATGCGATCCAGACGGTATTGCTCGTTCTTGGCCGGGGGGCGACGAAGATACAACTCAGGACTCAGCCACCAATCAAGGATATAGATACTTTCTTGGGCCTCTAGAAATAAGAACAATGTTAAATATAGTCATAAATAGTTTTGGTTGTTGTCCAAACTTACGTTCGATAGCCTGGGAGACAGCCCAGAAGTACGAGGCACCGTCAACATACCACTTCGCATTTCCCGAAGATTCCCCAGCAAACGAACGATAGCGATTAATAGCTTGCTGTCTCTGGAGGTATTGAGCTGCAGCGTCGTGTGAGCTGTCTTTATGAGGCTGATCCTGTCCCTGTGGGCGGCCACTGCTCTCGGGCCTGTTGTAGCCACCCTGGGACTGGCTTTGATTTCCGTAGCCTCCGTGAGATTGTCCGTATTGGCTCTGGCTTTGCGAGTAACCATGGTCTTGAGATTGACCATACGACTGACCACCGTCGTACTGGCCTTGGCCTCCGTAACTGGACTGTCCATATGAATGCTGGCTCTGTCCTCCATAGTCAGACTGCCCGTAAGATTGCTGGCTGTGTTCTCCGTAGCTAGACTGTCCATAAGACTGCTGACTCTGTCCTCCATGAGATTGGGATTGAGAATGCTGCTGCTGCGGCTTCTTATCATCGTCGTCGTCGTCGCCTTTCAGAGCATTCTCGACATGCTCGCCGATCTTCTTGAAGAAATCCATATTCTCAACGTGTCCCGGAGACCTCGGCGGTGAGATGCAGGATGGGTAACAATAGGAACCAAGATATTCTTATGAATACTAGACAAGGTATATGTTGGAATAAGCTAGCTTGAGCCAAGAAGCAAGTGGATTTAAGCAAAAAAGAATGGAGTTGGGTTTGTCACTCAGTGATGCTGACAAGCTGACTCCATGAGCATGAGAGAGCTAAGCTTGGAAGCTTTGATTCGAAGTGGGGGAATGAGGGGAGCTGAATGATGACGATTTGGCCTTGGAATGTGCATAAAGCGGACAGCCAATAGTTAATCACTGAAACAAGCTTCGGTATCCGTACTTTTGACCAGAGTCAGGTTTCCATGATTAGTTGTCAGTACATATGCAGTGATCTATAAATACTCGTCATTGGACAAAAAGAGCAAGCATCTCGTGTCATTCATTGGAACATTAATCAAGAGTTGCGGGGTTGTTGCAGGGTTATCTTTTGACAGTTGTATCAAGACAACTACCGAGGACAAGAGCAACTATTCACTTTCACATAGGTTATTTAACACAAAGAGTCATTTATTAGAGATTTCTAACTATGAATAACTGAAATCACTGTTGGCATCTTGTTGTCCTTGCTATATCACACTATTGACAGCTCATGGCCGAAGCATCAGAACCCTCTACCTACCAAAACCCCACCTCCTCCGAGCCTCCTCTGCCTCCAGCTCCTCCTTTCTCTTGATACAATCGCTGCAATTATCACTGCTTGACAAGATTTCTGTTACAAATACATCGGGGCTAACATTGCAGACACCGTTCTCTTTCATACCGTCACAGGGCACAGTTGGACCAAAAGACCTCTCAAGTATCGCCCGGCATTCCATGCATCTCGTCATGACACAGATCGTATTGCACATGTTGACGGTTTCAAATATTGTTTAAAGTTGATTACTGGCTTGTTATAAGATAATAGGTTGTTTGATAATACTTCTATGTTTATACTGTCCCGGATTTATTTATACTTGTAAGGATACCGTGAATAAGTGATCAGAGAGTCAACTTTTACTATCAATTGTTTAACAAATACTCCCATTCATCCAACCACAGTTGACAGCTACAATTGATTGCCGAAGTTCAAACCCGGACAGCCCTACCTACTCCGATGCAGGTAACCCATTGGGATAAGTTAATAACAATCTACCGAAGTGTCACATGTGCAGTACGTTGCATTACATTAGTTGGCTAAGACTGTGATTAACCAGGTTATGCCCAACCTTCCGGAACCTCTTGTAGTGAAAAGGTATAGTCTTGTCAATGGTGGTAGGTAGTTTTACCACCAGTTAACCAACGACATCAATATCAAAAGTTACGCCCTGTTGTTTCTGGTGACTCAGAATGAGCCCAAACGTGATTTCTCTAAAAGGCTACAGTCAGACATGACTCGGTATAAGAAAAAGAGACCAGCTGACGATGGGCTGATATAGTTTTCTGTCATGGTATTCGACAAAGCCATGTTATCCACTGTGACTGTTTATACATATACCAATTAGCAACCAGAAACCCAACTGTGAAGCTCCCGTCCCGTCCCGTGTTTGTTTCATCAACCTATTAATGACCAGTCTTGCAGTAACTTTGCGCGTAGATAAACGATGGACAAGTTAACCCAACCCATCAGTCTAAATCAACCTGCCAGATCCGTCAATGCGCCATTTATTCCATTGAATCAGTGGCAACCGTGGCGCGCAACCCTCTTGACGATCCCACGGGGTAAAGAAGGGGAAAATCAGAGGATTTAATGCACCCATTTCAACGTTTGAGAGGGTGTCGAAATGGAATGGAAGGGCAAAGTCGGTTCATGACGGGAACTAAGAGGAAGCGATAACTAAACTAAACTAAACTGGCTGCAATTACCCGGCGCGGCGGTACAGTACAGAGTAACATCAGTCAATTTATTACTGGGTCGACACCAACCTGCTGGAAAGGGTTCTATCTTGTAGTGGTTGCAGCCCGGCAGGGCTTTTCCTGAGGTGAGATTAGTAGATTGATTCCCTGCATGTTGCAGACAGGTACAAGTTCAATCACTGAATCACACCCGAACCAAGCACATCTCATCTTAATCTGGGTAATCACATCGTGATTAACTTGTCTTTTCTTGTCCTGTCTTGTCGATTCAGGACAAGGCTTAAAAGCCTGGGGTATGATCCTTAAAGTTGACTCAACTCACTTTCACTTGGCATCATCTTAAACTTGCATCTACCTTTTCTTAACCTTTAAAAACTTTCTACCCTAAAAGCTCTCCCACTCGCTTCTACAACCCTCGAACGAGTACCTATCTACCTTAGTAGTTTAAAGGTCAGTTTATTAGCTTGGAGTTTGATCTCCTACATCGGATAACCCAAATCTAATCTTTTTCAGATTCCTTGCCAGCCGAGTAATATCAATTAATACATACTTGGACTGTTCCAAGTAAAAGTATTTAACAAGCAACAAACCCTGGACCATCAGATGCAATATTCAACAAAGCTTTGTACACCGAGAGACGACCTCTGCTCTTGTGAACCATATTGTCCCTCACAACCTTTTGCACAAGCACCCACTCCATCAATCAAATATTTTCGATATGACTGAAGTGGGAACAGTCACCGAAATGGCAAAGTCAGGAACAGTGGCCATCTTCTCACCAAGTCAACACGGCCACTTGATCCCATATCTCGCTGCCATTCACGCCTCATGTATCACTCACGATCGCACCATCGCAGAATTCCTCCCGCCCCTGTCTCATGAAAAGCTTCTTGCATGGTGGAAAGAGCGCATCGCCGAAGTTGCGGATGGGAAACGGCTCATCTTTATACTCCTCAATGAGACAGAACCCGGAGTTCGCCCAAAAGGGCCCGACGTTGTAGGCGTTGTCATGCTTTCCATGCCTTCTTCGGAAACTGGCCCGTTCCGTGGCGTCGTCGAGAAGCTGTTTGTCCAGAAAGCCTGGCGCAGACGTGGTTTTGCCAGGACTCTCATGTCTACTCTCGAAACCGAAGCTACAAAGAGGGGACGAACTATTCTCCTTCTCGATACTGAGACCGGGAGCCTTGGAGGAGAAGTTTTTAAGAACCTGGGCTATATTGAGCTCGGCCAGATCCCAAAATATAGTCTAAGTCCAACTGGCGAACTCAAAGATGGAACCTTCTTCTGGAAACACCTGGCACTGTAGCCATGAATAGGCTTCCAAGACGACACAAAGATTGTCGAAATTGCGCCAACATGGAAGGTTCGATGGTATGCGTTTTGAAAGTACTGTAGAGACTCTCTTGCAATGAGAAGAGGAGAACGAGGCGACTCGATATTGCTGTTCTGAGGATGGATACTGGCTGGCGAGGTGCTTCGGTGTGATTTTTTAGATATAAAAATTAGGAACCATTCACTGCAAACATATATTTCCATGTTTGTACTCATAAAACCCGCTCGTTCTTTTCATTGTGATCCGAATCCTAGACACTGTGCTACTATTACAACTTTCAAGAAACGCCAACATCAAGACACACTCTGCTGCATCACCTAAGCATCATCCTCAAGTTCCTCGACTCTGGGTGCCTCATAGTGCCTTTGCTGTACGTCACCAGTCTTAACCTGGGTGTCTGTTCCTGTTGTCGTTGCGCTGGTGGGCGCAAGACCGGTGGCGCCTGCCAAGGCGGGGTTAACGCTGGTTCCAGGGACAGCCACGGTCGACTTCTTCTTCTTCTTCTTTTTCTCGGTCTACACTCTTGTTAGTTTTTGTCACTCCACTTTGGATCATGATTTTACTGACCTCATGCCAAGCCCAGACAGGTCTGAAACTGTCCATGAAAGAAACGTCCTCCCACAGATTGGGGAAGAGCCAAAGACCAGGAGAGTTGGTGAAATATGTGATGCAGAAAAGGATAACACGGAAGATGGCCATGAGGAAGAACAGTCCAAGGAGACCCAAGAGTCCCCAACTTAGGTAGTATACACCTTGGCGCAACACCAGGGGCCAAAGAGGGTACAGGACAACAGCAAAAATGGCGAGGAGTGCGAGACCAGCATAGATCTTTCGCTTGAGCTGACTGCCTTCCCACAACCAAGCATAGTACATGTCGTCTTGTGCCTCCTGCTGCGGTTCGACCTTGACAGTCCACTGACCCTTGACACGCTTGGGCTTCTTTCCATTGGGGCCTGCTTGGGGCTCAATCTTGGAAACTCGAAGCGCAAGCATGCTGAGTGGCAGCAACTTGAAGGTGTTCTCAAGAGAAGCTCGGTCGGTGATTTCGGGAAGAAGGGGGTTCTTCTTGCGGGCCTTCTCATAGGCGGGGGACTGGAGGGCTCGGAGGGCTCGCTTGACTTCGTGTTGTTAGTTTTGAAGAATGTCAACCACTACGCTGACACCTACCTCGGAACATGTCCTTTCGCTCGCCGTTCATGATAACAGTCCTGGGCTTGAGATCCTGGCCACGGAGGAACGCCGCAAGAGCAAGGGCTTTGGGGTTGGGAGGTCCTGGAGTGATGGGCTGAGAGCGACCCTGCTGCTGCTGTTGGTGAGGGTGCGGGTGGGAGTGATCATGATCGTGATCGTGATCGTGACCATGACCATGATCGCCGCCCTGCTGCTGTTGCGCTCGCATGCGCATTTGTTCTTGGGCCTGTCGCTTGATGTGTTCAATAAATTCCGGGACAGTCATGCCATTCTTCTCGGCGTCGATAGCAAGTTGGCGCTGCATTGCCTGGATTTGCTCGGGTGTTGGTCGCTGTCCAGGCTGAGGCATGGGAATCTGGCCAGGCCCAGGCTGAGGGCCGGGCTGAGGAGGGGGAGCAGACATTGTAAAAAGTCAATCGATGAGATAAATAAAGAATGTAATAAAGGATCTTGTTTTAACTTGGGCTTAAGAAGAAAAAGACGAGAGGAAAGCGCATGAAAAGCGAAGTGAAGTTTGAGAGAGAACAAACTTGAGAGAGAACAAACATATGTGGTGTTGCTGCCACTTGGACCATGCCGTGCCAATCATGTCATAGTTTGCCAGAGACAACGGTGTTCACTTCCCTAAGGCAAGGAACCCCTAGACCCCGGCGCGATGGAGCTAGCTGTCCCCAAAAATCTCCCGGCGGATTGTTGATTGCCCGACTTCCGTTATATCTCCACGTGACAGGCATTCATTCCTCTAAGCCAGTCAGTGAGTGAAGGTTAGGACCATCTTCTTGTTACAGAGGCTTTGTTTAATAGAGCTCAAGAGCTCAACAATACTGATCATGGGTGACCGCTTAACACAGCTTCAAGACGCTGTAGATCAGGTTTGTATTAAGCCCTTCTTTCTTGATGCTATTTTGCTGAGTTGTTCGTTCTGTAGCTCGCGCAACAGTTTGTCGCATGTCTTCACTATGTAAACAAGCGACACGACCTTGAAATCCTCAATCCAAATGACAAAATCCGCGAAGTCAAAGATATCCCGAAAGAGGGTACGCAGCCACGGCTTCCCCTGTGAAGATCTAGCCACTAACTAGTAATCAGTCGATTCCCTCCCTCCAGACGAGTTCCGTGCTGGTATGGTAGAGCTATCTCAGGATCTCATTGTCAAGGAGCAGCAGATCGAGGTGCTTATTTCGTCCCTCCCTGGCTTGGACAACAGTGAGATGGATCAGGAGAGATACATCAAGGAGCTCGAAGAAGATCTTAAGATCGCCGAAGCTCAACGCCAAGAAGCGATCAAGGAGAAAGATCAGATACTGGCCGAACTGGACGGTGTGATTCGCAGTATCCGAAGACCTTGATCACAGCTTTGAACTATTTGTCGATCTACAGCGCGGAGTTACGGAGTTCGGAAAACTGGCAGAAACGACGTAGTTCAGTTTGTTTACACGAGCTTTTGATATGCATCTGTTAAAAATCTCTAATACAAAGGTATCTCAACCTAGTGAGCGCCTTGAACGCCACCGTCTAGTCCTCTATCCCATAATCCCATACAAGATACCATATGGCTAGTAAAGGACGCCTGACTCAAATTCTAAATATGCTCTAGTTGGATGTAGACTTGAAGAACTGGGGATAGATGTTGCGCAGTTCTCGCAAGTGCTGGATCTGGTATTGCGAAACTGGAGTCTTGGGAGCAGGCACTCCTTCTTCCACAAGGTGGGCTGCAGTCCAGCCGAATTCCTTTGCCTTTTCGCAATTCAAGCCGGAGTCATCTATAAAAGTTAGACAAGGTTGTAATAGAGAAACGGCGAAACTTACCAACAAAGTAACAATCCTCCACTCGCTCAATACCCGCCTCGCGCATGGCCTTCTCATACATGCGGGGGTCAGGCTTGCAGAGCATGGGTTGCTCCGCATAGTTACAGTAAGTGAGGCCGTCAAAGATGTCCTCAATGCCCAAGAGACGAACCACTCGCTTTCCATGGTTTACATAGGCGTTTGTGAAAAGCCACACGGTAACCTTGGACTTGTCAATATCCTCAAGGAGCTCACGCAGCTCGGGATTGGGCTTGATGATGCCTTCGAGGGGTAGGGCGTCATCCACTTTCGCGTTGTAATCGAGCGGATCAATCTGATGGTGTCGCACGAGTCCTTCGATGGCTAGGCCATAGCTGGTGTAATACTCCTTGTGCAGCTTCACGGCTTCGTCCCAAGGAAGCTCCAGATGTTTTGAGAAGTACTCGTCAATGAGATCAGCCATCAAGTCATGGACCTTGGAACCTATGCGCACTGTTAGATTGACGCTGTTGTGGGTATCTATTTTTGCTGAAGCTTACTTCTTGGGTAGAGGCAGTTGTCAATATCGCTGTATTAAAGTTAGCTACGACGTCATGAAGGGAGAAATTGAAGAGTCTAACAAGAATAGGACCGGCTTGACCGGGGTCATGTCCTGAGTGCTGCCCATGCTGAACTTGGAATAAGCCTGGATGTTGAAACTGGGGTTGTATTTTGCGGGGTGAAGATTGCGAGGTGTCGAATTTGAGTTGAACAATAAAGGAGAAGCAGGTGGTGAAGGTTTAGATAGACGCTTGAGGGATGATAATGCGGGAAAACGTGGTCGTAATTGGTACATCGAATGGCGATCGGAGAAATGAAAGATTAGTTTAAATAGATTTCGTCGGCAATGGCGATCTGGGGCTAAAGGCAAGGCTAATGGGCAATTGATGGTCTAACTACAGCACAGCACTTTGTCTCAATCGATCTGTACCTATGTGTTGATACGTTACGCTTGGCCAATGACTCTTACGGTGTGCATGGCTGAATAATGCACAGCAATCAGTACATGTCGTGTTCCGAACTCCGATTACGGGCCTGTCTCTAAACGGGGCTGGAAGTTTGGATGCTCAATACCAGCACAGCAACCTTGCCATAACTGCACTAGAATACGTAAACGATTACTTTATCGAATTGAATATCCATTCTAAACATGTGCGTGTGGCCAAACAGCCTTCATTTGTAGAGTTAATCATTGGAAAAGGAAGCAAGTTATATTGATCCATAACCCTCTGGCGAGTCTTGTATTATTTGATAACCCCACCCTTCACATAAGACATACACAATAATAAGGCTCTACAAGTAATCTCGTCTCCCCATAACGATTGATCTTCTTGTATCTATAGGATGTCCATGATACGGTTCATGCGACCAGACCCAACACAAGGATTAGTTTGTGTTCTACAGTTACGGCTTTGACACCACCGACTCTCACTGGTATTTGCGGTATAGACTTTCAGAGGGATGAACAATGGGGTCGATTTAATAGCGTGCAAGTCGCTATCAGATGAATCTCCGAACACGACTTTCATGGATTTTTAGAATAAGACTTGGGAGTGATCCTTTGCAGGTGAAGTACTTAGTAGCTTTGAGTGCTGCTTGATGTTAGTGATCGAGTGTCCACTGCTAAGGTTAGGTACCTACGGATTCTGCCAGCTACACCGCCTAATTATTTGCTTGCCGCGTCGAGTCAATGCGCCGTCCAAGGTACTGTCGCTTCTAAGCTCATTCTTTAAAACCATTCCATCATCATCCTGCACATACCTAAGCTTTCTTGTACAGCACTTTTTGATCAACAACCGTACCATTGCTGTGCACCTGACCGGAGTATTTTCTCTGTTACATTGTGTTGTGTCTAGCGTGGAGTTGTGTCGGGTTGTCTTATTTCCAGAGATCATCCAAGCTAACGCGGTGTTGATCCCTTTTTTCTTGCTTCTTCATTTGGTATCATTTGGTATCGCGACGTGTAGGCTATCCTACACGTGCTGCCGTCATGGCACAAGAGGTTACCGCTCGAGGGACTCTTATAAGCAAGAATGAGCTGTCTGGCTTAGCTGATAACCAGCGCTACCAGATTGAGCAGTACGAGAAGATCGTGCGCTTGCGGGATGCCATTCTTTCTGGTCAACATCCTACCATCAAACCTTCTAACCTCAATGCATCTACAAAGTCTTCTTCTGCTCGACCGATAGATATCTCGAGTTCACATGGCGCGTCAAACAATCAATCAGATAAGCGACAGCAGGTTGGCGTTTCTGCCTCTGCTTCCAGTAGCAGCGCAAAGAACACCAAACCATACGGAACAGGGTCGACCAAGATTGACCCCATCTTTCTAGAGAAGTCTGACGACCTAGTTAAAGCAGAGTTGCGATTGCAGAGACAGAAGCTGGAACGTGTTTTGAAAGATGAGGTTGAGCAAAAAAAGGCTACCACCAAGAGCGCAGTTCAAGGAGAACCTGTTGTTGAATTCGATCTTAGTCAGGTTTTGTCCGAAGCCTTGACACGCGTTCAGAGTACCACGGTGCCTGACACTACTGTTTCTGCTGCTGCTGATGCTACTAACCCCGATAATGCAAGTGACTCTTTCGATGACAACACTTTCTACTCGTCTCAGCACAATACGCCATCCTCCGTTCTGACTTCCCGCGTTCGTAACGAATCCGAAGAGGCACAGGTACCAGCTTCGGAGCCGCGACCACCGATGAACTACCACAGCAATGCCATTTTGCAAAACCGACCGACTGATGCTGAACAAATTCATCCTGAAGCGCGGAACCGTCCCCAGCCTCAACCATATTCGAATCCAGCAGCCTTCGCTGGTAGCTTTGGCGCCGACAGTACCACACGGCCTGGGCAGGTTCCGGGCCTTACGGCTTATATTGAAGACAAGACTGGTCCTAGGCAGGATGCAAGTGCTGGGCAAAGTCCGAGTAATCTGGATATTGATAGGCACAGGGGCAATTATGGATCTGCTCAGCAGCCGCCCCGTGAACAGTATATTGACAGCCGTCCCCCCTCTCCGTTGAGGAGAATCAACGCCAGGTCCTCTCACGATGCCCACACTTCGCCATTAGCGAATGCCAGGCGACGGCCCCTGGCTCCTGAAGTCACCTCAGCTTCGTCCACGGGTACTCCCGCCCAAATTGCTGCTCTCAGAAATGAACCAATTGCTGTGACCAGTCCTGAAAGTTCGCCCCAAGGTGGACCAGCTTCAGAAAAAGAAAAGAGGAAGACAAAGAAGAAAAAGAGAAAGGCTGACAGGCAAGCACCAGAGGCTGAACCAACCCCTTATATCAAGCCAGAACCCCGTTCCCCATCTCCCTTGAATGCTCCATCCTACATCCGCCCAAATAAGCGTCAAAGGTACACTCAACAGCAACCAGATGAACCTGGCTACGAAGAAATCCGTTACGAGCCGCACCCTGCTCAATATCTACCGGAGTTTCCACACATTCGCCAAGAAAGAGATGACCGAATGCCAATAAGTTATGAAAGAGTAGGCTTTCCTTCCCAACGTGCAGCGAGCACTGCTGTTCCCGGAGGTACTGTCTACAGGCGAGAGTATGCCGACGATCGATATGTTCAAGGAGGATCATATGCCGTTGAGCAGTCTCCGCTTGTTCCAGCTCACCATCAGAGACAGTCAGTTGGCGGAACGGCCGGTCCTCAAGTTCATCCCCACGACACTTACCAACAACGCCCGTCGTGGCCCTACTCGGGAGGGCATGAAGCGTCTCCGTCCACGTTAAGGGGAGACGGCGATGTATTTATGACACCTCATCGACCGCCGCCTACTCGGATCATCGTAGATGCCTTCGGGCGTGAGTATATCGAGCCACCTCGTCCGACGATTATTCGGCAGTCTGCTGCGCCCCATGCTCGATCTGGGGAACCTGAGGTTATTTACGAACGGGCGGCGCCTCGAAGGCCTCAAGGGGCGGAGACATATGATGAAGGTGGTGCAGTCTATCGCAGACGGTCACCGTCGTATATGCCTAGACGAGTTGTTACACAGCCCGAGTACATCCCGCAAGATTATAGAGATCAGCGGCCGCATGAACAGCCGTCACGGCCATTGGGCCACCCAGGGGATTTTGTTGAAGTGATGGCACCTCCAGAACGACGTCGTTTGGAAAACGGGACGATGGAATACATTACAAGGCCGCCCAGCGTGCGACCTGCGGAGCCTGTCCGCTATGAAGTCGCCCGGGACTATGGACGACTGCAGAGTGTGCGACCCGAGGTACCCGTACGTCAATATGCGCCCAGTGTCCACCCGGAGAACCGCCGCGAAGCCGCACAGCCGTACGGGCGAGAATACGGTGCCTTGCCTGTGGAACAAGGGGTTGTCAGACAAGAGTACAGCACGCGGCCTGTGGAGCGGTACTACAATCAACAGATGCGAGGTGGAGAGGAGATTGCTTTTATTGAGCAACCGCGTGGAGCAACTCAAGAGATTGTCTATGCTGATGATGCGAGGAGGGAGGTTTACCGCTGAGCTGTTCTAAGAAGAGTGACGATATAGTTAAAAAAGAAAGGCATTGAATCAATTCAGCGCTGCTTACATATAATTAATGACGTACGAGTTCCATCCATATATAATTAGTCGAGTGAATGATATTTGTTTTTGATACTTTTTTCTTCTTATTTTAGCCATAAAAATCAAGAAACAATGTCATATTATCAAAAATGAGCTGTAGGAATATTCAGGCATGCCACATAACATACGAACTCAATTCATCTGGTTGTTAGCGATGAAACTTACGGCAATATTTTTCTGCAGGGTTCGTCTGCTATACGTACGCATCGTCTACTCGAAATGCAACGGCTGCTTTTCTTCTAACAGAGGCAAACTCCAAAAGAGAACCTCCAATAAAGAATACTTTAAAGTTACCTAGCTATGCGTTCAATAGACAAAAAATCATGATGGACTAACCGCGGAGCGATTGGTGCGAAACAGAAAATGACTAAAAACGAAGGCCGTTTATACTTTTATCAAGCACTTCAAAACCAAGAACTAACCCATCTGGTTTAATGGAGAAATATTGTGCCCAGGGATTATGTACATAGATATGGTCATACTGATAAGCTTCATCAGGCACCATCGATATGCCGTTATAAGTCGTATTAAACATGCTGTCGTGGCATGCTCTGGGGACTTTGCAAAATTCATGGGTAGCTGAAAGGCCGAGTACCAGTCTCTGGCCACTCATGTTATGCAAAGACCTTTGAAGGGCCAGTGCAAATGTCACGAGGTAAGCGTACGAATATGATTATTTGAGACAAGAGGACCGGCAAGTCTCACTGTTGCAGCTCGAGCACGGCTGTCGAGTCAGTGCCCAAGACAAAATGGAGTTTTCGTCAGATATCAACCGCTGCTAGCGACGTACCCTATTGTACTCTCAGCTAGTATCTGCTGTTTGACTAGGTGCGGATAGGGCTAAGTAGTAGCAATAACATGTTGTCTTGGCAATGATTAGAAGCTTCGAAGTTATCATCTGGCAAGGCCAGTCAGCGAGGACGAGTGGCGTGGCTCGTGATGGTACTCCAGACGAAGTAAGCCACTGAAATTTGAGGAGGAAACTGAAGCAATCAGCGAAGATGCAAGGATGAATGTGCATACGCGACATGCACATACGCAGGAGTCCAGACTTGTAACGCCACCTACAACGACAAGAATGCCAGCTCCCTTGTGAAGTGCAGGAGTTCGCGATGTTGCAATGTAAGAGTTGAGACTGTAGCATGCCTATTACCTTGTTTCCCTTTAGCAGTCTGCACCTTTCCATTCTGCAGACCCTGAGATCCCAAGAGCTGTTAATATTCAATGACGAGTCCCTAGTGGCTGAGCCTGTGCCGGGCTCTTGGTGAGAAGCCGGCTTGCATGGTACTACCCTCGAATCAACTCCCTTGCTCGCCCTCGGACAAGTCACACAGACACCAGAGGAGGGCCCTGTCGTATGTGGGGACGCCGTGTGATCGAAGCTTGGCCTAAATGTTAGTCAAGAGCACACCGCAGCAAAATACAACTTGACGGCTGATGCGTTGGAGTATTTTCTCTGGGTAACTACAGGCACTGCAGTCACAGCTTGGTAAAAGATTTCGCTGGCTCGGGAAGTCGTGATGATAAAGTACATGTTTCTGATACATGCTCTGGCAAACAAACACAGAGACTTGCACAGGAACTGGCTGGCCGAGGCGACCCCATCCTCATGCAGCAAGGTGGCCCTGTGTCCAAGTTTCGTCAGTGTTAGTGTTCGAGGCAACGGTACTTGAGACAGTCAGTGAATAGAGTGATGTGTCGAGTATTCATGCTCTATCCCTTGACTGATTTCCGCCATAAGAACGCTTCGGGGGCTTTTCTATGCTTTGCCGAAGCCCTCGAGCTTCCCACTAATAAAGCCTTTGGAACGCAGCCGCCGGTTGTGCATAGCGTTCCGCGGAAGAAACTCTCTATGCCTGTTGGATAGACCACGATGATACTGTGGTCTGCAGGAGGCTCCTCTTAGCCTGGGCTGATGGTCTCCACCACCCAGAAAACATCCATGCCCTTCTTAGGGCATCGAAACAAGCCGCCGAGGGCTGACAGACCATGGCTGAATGTTGTGGCTCTGTTAATCCAGCATATCGTCATTGGCAAGGATGGATAGTTATGACGACTGAGTTATACATACAGCCACGGGGAAAAGAGGCCGAAGGGCAGGTTATCTAGACTAGTATCTGTCTGAGTTGAGTTCCTCGAGGTTGGCAGTGGTCAATGATCTGCGCCATTGAAACTTCTCTAGGTTCCAGGTCAGTCAGGGATCGTTGTTCGCTGTGGCTTTTCTTATCAAAGCCCTGGACCATGAGTGACCACCATTCCCGGGGGGCTTTTTTTATCAAAACAACAAATTGCTTCGGGATGCTTGATATGCTGTAATATTAATGCTTTACTCATTTTAAGTACCGGTTTCAGTTCATCCTGACTTTTGCCCTCTTTTTAATTTCCGGCTTCTGCTGTTGCATCGTAAAACCGAATTGAATTGAGTTGATGTTCGATATTGGGACGTTAGCTCAGGCTGGGGCGGCCCTCTTTTGACTCTCCCCCAGCTCATGCTCAGGCAAGTTACGGTGGGCTTATAGGCTTAGTTAGTACTGAGGTACTGCATGCACTGAACAGCTGTACCTGCCTCGTCGACCCTTCCTTGACCTTGGTCTGGCCTGAACAAGTACCGCGTAAGAGGTACCATCTGCTCCCGCCCTTAGGTACCTTAGTACCTTCCCATCACCTCTAGCCCAAGAGGAGTGGACAAGACAAGACAAGACAGGATAGAATAGGACAGGACTCTCTGCTGACTTCACATTTTACGCCAACCCAGGGCTCCGCTCTCATCCTCCCCTTCCCTCACCTCACCTTACTACTACCTTTCAGTCGACATAACCTAACCTCTCTTTCCCTCCTTCGTCAGACGTGGAAAGAGCTCAGAAATAACATCCATCACTCTTTCCGTCTTCCGTCTTCCGTCTTCCTCTTGTCCCCTCCCCTCCAGCCATTTATTGCCCCAGCTTCTTCGATACGATACCCTTTTTCTATTTTCCCGTCTCTTTCGAATCTCGCATCGCATCTCATCTTTGTATTCTTCTCTGGCTTGGTCTTTCTCCACTCCCGGCGTCCTCTTCCGTCCAGGTCCAACCTCCTCCACCTTGGCCGACCGTCGCCGCCCACGATCCGGACGACGACGACGATACCCCGACGCAATCTTCTCGCTCCCCCATCATGAATAAGTTGGCAAATATGCGTCACTGGCCGGAAAGAATGACACCCAATTTCAGTATGGGCCGTCCCAATATGCCCATGAACGCTCTCAATCATCCCAAGAACGCCGCTCAACCCGGTCAGCCCATGGCTTCACCTCAAGCCGCCGACACTACCATTCTTTACTCGTTCAATATTCCATTCGCTTCCGATCTTGCGGGCCCCGATACTGAGGATATTCTTCACGCGACCACTGATGCTGTCCTGCGATGGACACACCCCGAGGACGCGCCGGACGACGTCCAGATCCACCAGCTGCCTATTCATGTTCAGAACCTCAACACCCTGCACACAATGTGCCAGGACCTCACCAACGGGCCTCTTCCTGTTGATGCCTATGTTCTGTCGACAATGCCCAAGAATGGCAAAGGCCAACAGGTCGCTACTGTCTGTCTCTCGGGTTCTCCAGAGCTGGTCCACAAGAGCCGAGAGACAATCCTGAATGATACCCCCATTTCTCTTGTACGTTCCCCAGGTGCTGCTCCAGATCATTGCTGTTGTAATTTGAAAGTCCAATTTAACACATCTCGCAGCGCTGTACTACAATTGACATTGATGGCCATCTTGTTTGTGACCTCAATGCCGGCTTGCTCAAGACTGATGTTACCAATCACCTCGACTATATCTCGAAATACTGCGGTGTTGATATTTTTCTTCTCGGTCCCAAATTAACCCCTGTTGTTGATGGCATGACTGGTGATGCTGAACTGCGTATGGATCAACGATGGAGAGTTGCCATCTACGGTGACATTCTATCATCTGAGCATGCAAAGGCCCGTGTCTTGATCCAAATCGATACTCTGGTACCTACTCCCGCTCAACTGTGTTCGATATGTGACCCCTAACTTTTTTTGCAGCTCGGTCGTATCGTCGATATGACAAAACTTGATGTTTCCTGCCATCAACTTGTCTGTGGTCGTCATCGTAAGAACATCAAGCTCATCGAATCGTCCACTGGAACTGCCATCTACTTCCCACCTCCGTTCTCTGCGATGTACCGTTACTGCCCCCCAAATGCGACCCGTCGCGATCCCAGTGATATCTTGATCACTGGTGAAACCCCTCAGGCCATCGAACTCGCCAAGCAGAAGCTCCACGAGACTGTTCAACGCATCAGACTTTACGTTAAGGACGTTACAATTCCCGCTGCTAAGATTGACAGTATTCTCCTTGGTCGCCTGGACAAGGTTCGCAAGATTCTGGAAGCCAATGGTACTTTCATCTTGTTTCCTTCCTTGGCCACTCAGCGCAACATGGTTCGTGTTCAAGGTAGCGAGGGCCTCCATGTCGAGCGGACTGTTCGGGAGATCATGTCGCTGGTATGTTTATTGAAACTCGAATGTCATTTCTCAACTAACATTTCTCCATAGGCTGGACAGTTCTACAGTGCGGGCTGGTACATTCAGCATGCCGACGCTAGGCAGTTTCCTGGTCCTCGTGACATGAGGAGCATGCTCGTTGATATCTGTGCTAACTCTGATGCCGATATTTCGTTCGACAGGCTCAACTTTGCTATCACTGGCTCTGATGACGCCGTAAAGTCGGCTCTTCAAGTTATTTCAGAGATGAAATTTGTGTCGCAGTCCCAATACCAAATTCGTGTCAAGATTGAGCTCGCCAATGAGCACAAAGAGTTTGTCAGTGGTAAGAAGAACGGCAAGATCAACAAGATTATGGGACAAAGCAACGTCCAGATCATCTTTGACGGGTTCAATGAGTATAATTTCAATATTGATGTCATGGCAGCTGCATATGACTCTATGAAGCAAGGTCTTACCCTTGTCGAACAAGAGATGCCTGCATCTATTTCATTCCACGTACCTGATCAGTACCACAAGCGCATTATCGGTATTGGTGGCCAGCACATTCAACGCATCATGAAGAAGCATTCAGTCTTCGTCAAGTTTTCCAATGCTATGGATCGAGGTAGGCTTCGCCTTTGCTTAATCACGAATCTTCTGCTGACGTTCCGCCACAGGAGGCATGGGTCGGGAAGATGACGACATCAAGGTCGACAATGTTATCTGCCGCACACCTGCGCGCAATGCCCAGAACTTGGACGCTGTCAAGAATGAAATTCTGGAGATGGTTGATCGTGCTGTAAGTGTTATTGTACAAGAGCTCTGCTACTTCGATGCTAATGTCAATGGTCAGGATTCCGAGTACACCTCTCAGATTGTCAGTGTCGACCGTCTCTACCATCGCCAGCTCATTGCCAGACTCCCCGAAATCGATGGCCTGGAGCAGAAGTACAACTGCAAGATCAACTTCCCTAGTACTGAACAGGCCAGTGATGAGGTAACTGTCAACGGTCCTCAGTGGCAGGTCCCCCACTGTGTCGACGAGTTCCTGGGTATGGTTCCTGATAAGCACGAGCTTGTCCTGGCCAGAACCCCCGAGTTGATCAAGTTCCTCGAGTCTCCCGAGTTCGTCCACGACCTTGTTCCCAAGCTGAAGAGCCAGCATGAGGTCGATCTCAGCGTTCAGCAGAACACTGACGAGCTTACTGAGGATGGTAAGCCCACCATCACTCTTCTTTGGGGCTTCACCCGCAACAACGCCGGTGGTCTCCGCGATGCTATGGACTTTGTGCAGTCTCAATTCGCAACATCAGGGGCCGAGATCAGTGTCGTTAAAGGCGCTCTGCCTCGTCCCAAGTCGGACTCGTTCGAAGATTCCCTGCAGTATTTTGACTCCAAGCTCCTGCAGCATGCCCCTGCTCCTGTAGCTGCCGATTCTCCCATCAAGACTGGTTTCGGTGACGAGGTCGCTCGTGAGCGAAGCAGCATTCTTGACCGTCTCAGGAAGCCCGGCAGTATGACGTCGATCTCTTCTTTCTTGGACCGCAGAAAGAACAGCTCTCATTCTGGCAACAGCAACTTCTTCAAGGGCTCCAGCAATGTCTCCAAATCATCACTCATCTCAATCGAATCGACTCGCAGCTTCAACGCCGACAGAAACCCTTGGAACGACAGTGGCGTGAACCTCCCCGATAACGATGATCCTTGGGCTCCTCGAACATTCGGTACGCACATGGATAACAAACTGTCCATCCCTCAACCCGGCGACGTCACGCCTCGCCACAGCACCCGCGCGTCCGGCGACAGCGGGCGCCCTTCTACTTCTCATTCAATGAATTCAGGATACCCCGCCCCTATTGGGCCTTTCCGTTAGATTCCCCCGTGTTAGAACCTCCACATGCAAATACCCCCGGCTGGATATACCCTGGCGTAAAAATACCCTGGAACGTCGACTTGTGCATCGGTCGGTTTACGTCTTGCCATGTTTGTTTTACCTGATTTATGTTTGAGTGTCTTATTGTTTGTTTATGCTGAATTCTTTCCTTGTTTATGCGGGATTGACGGTTCTCTTTTGATGACTTGACGTCCACTCCTTATACCCAGTCATGTAACGAAGAGCTGAGACCAAAAAGAAAAAAACGAAGAATACCCCTGGTTGCCGATTGAGATGGATTTTTTTGGGACATGATGGATGTTTTGGGGGAGAAGATACCACTGTCGATGAAAACAAGATCGAGAGTCTGCCTTCAAAAAAAGAAGATGACTTATACACGGAGTCAAAGTTGGGTTTGTTTTTTTATTGTCGTGTGCAAGGCATGAGTTCTCTCACGCCAACACTGCGCAAGGCATAGGAATACTCGCTGCATTTGAAGTTGTCAAGAAGGAGAGAAAGGGCAACAAGACAAGCATCTCAGCGAGTGGTTATAAAAAGTTGAGAGCGTTGCTGTTGACACACCAGATTGAGAAATGACAATGATACCAGCGGCTCTGCCGCAAATTCTCGACGCACGAAGCTTTGTTTTCCCCATTAAATGAGTTCGATTCATGGCCGAGATGATTTGAGAAACGTTATAAGTGAAGGTACATGTTCCTGTGCGTAGACATATCTAATCTGATAGCTGTGCTTGAGATTTCAGCTTAATTCTGGTTCCGTCTCTTCCGTTCAACCGTCGAGCCGTCTTCTGTCATCCTGATTTACGCACAGCTTTTGTACATCCACATAGCACGTCAAATGTGATACTCGTTGGTCCGACGGAAGGAGTGACCAACTAAGCAAGCAACAAGTGCCTTTTTACCTTTGTAGCTAGAGATAAACCACTAACTAGACTGACGATCGACAGCCGCGCCTACCCTACACTTCTCCGCAATGACAACCTTGGCAACAATTAACATTGCCCAACTGCACTATTTGCTCATTAAGCTTCATAAACCCGTTCAAGTCTCATTGAGTTTAATCATTTCATCACTTAAACGGCTGGAATAATTTATAGTTCTTGATACTGTCTTTATACCATCACGCCGTATCCCAACAGCTCGAGGCACTTCAGCAAGCATCAACCATGTCACAAGACCAAGACATGACTACCTCGATCAAGAATTTGTCTATCAAGACAAAGGAAGCACCGGCACAGGCTTCTAAAAAGCCCGCAACCAAGAAGAAAAACGCAAAGAAGGTCGTCGCAGACTCATGGGAGGACTCCGACTCAGATTCTGAGTCCGGAGCCGAGGACGAGTCAAACAAGCCCACACCCACCGTTACGCCTGCTCCTCCTCCTCCGACGCCCATGTCGCCCGTCGGTGATTTGTCCTGGACATCCATGTCAAGTGGCCCTGGCCCTGGCCCTCGAGCTGGAACTGATCCAGACAAGCGACCAGAGAAGACCGATGCTGTTGCCCGCCGCATGATAGTTGCGGGATTGGGCCTCAAGGCACCCAAGCAGACGGAGGAACAAAAGGCGTACCAGAGGAGCGTGCGTGAGCAGGAAAAGAAGAAGAGGGAACAAGAGCGAGAGGAGGAAAGAAAGAGACAGGAAGAGACCGAAAAGGCAAAGGCAGCTGTTTGGGATGATTAGAGAATGAATTGTATGAGATCTAAGCCAGCCATGGCTGTGACTCACATAAAGCAGAAATCGAACAGTAGAAGCTACCAACGCCCAATGCTTTTCTCTACAATACAAAATTGGTTCTGCATACCAGTCAAACTGCTGTTTTATGGTCTCTAACATATTAAGAGCAGTCTACTGTAACATGCATATATCTTGACCACCATGTGGGCACTGATGATGAGGTAGTCAAAGTCTTGATTTCAGAAATGTACAAGAGGCCTCGGGTTACAAGATATGCCAATGTGCTAGAAACTTTTGTTAAGGCTGGTCGGTATCTTCCGGTCTACTATATTCATAATTTTGAACTCCTAGTAGGTAGGGAGATATCTATGACATGGTTATGCTCGTCATGCTGAAAGCAAGTCCTAATGTATCTCATGATGATATCGAGCAACGTTCACCAGGCAACTTAGAAACTACAAAACTCAGCATCAAGATGTACAGCAGTCCTACTGAAATTTCGAATATTAATTTAGTGAGTATGATAAATAACGAGGCACACGAGCTCGATAATACTAATCTGATAACTTAAACCGAGAGTGGGGTTGACTGTTGGCTGACTAAGGTATAGAAGTTAGCGCGGAACGTTTTAGAAACTGCTTTCTCGAAATTTTGGATGATGTCGTCCAGTGGTAGGCTAGTCCGACGTCGCCATAGACATACATTTAGATTATTAAGTCGCCTCCACCAAAACTGCACTGGTGATGCGGACAATTGCGGCCTACACTAACCTTGCCGACTGCGTCTGATAGAGCTTCTCATCCCATTCTTCTCTCTCCTTTTTTACACATAATTCCTCTTCCCTAATTGTCGATTGTTTCATTACAAGCTAGCTAGCTGCCCACCGCGGGGAGCTTCTACCTCCTTCCTACTCCAATCCCAGCTCCAGCTCCGTACTCGCTTCACAGCATCGCATCATAGCGCATCACCCACCATGATTCCTCGTTCACGACACTCGGGACGCCTCATTCTCGAGCGCTCTCTCGTCCATGCAACACGAGCCTCTTCCGAAGTCGCCGCTGCCCGATGGGCTTCTTCTCCCGCCTATCGCAACCATCACATCTGCGGCCGCCGGCTCCCCGCTATCCAGCCGCGGTTAGTCGCTGCAGCTTTTTCAACATCCGCCCGAGTCGCGAAAGAAAAGGATAACAGTGATAAGGGCTTCTTCGAGTCTGCCATTGAGCCTTTGACCGAACCCTTGTCCGAGGAGGAGGCCAAGGCGAACGTCGAGAACAAGCGCAAGGAAGCCGATGGAACGATATTGGCCGAGTCGAAGAACCCAGGCCCTGACTCACCAGGGTCTGGCAAAAACGACGGCGGTAGTCAATCGCAGGACGGGAAGGCAGGTAGCGCCGCAGGAGGTGCTGGCTCAGGATCAGGTGGTGATAACTCTGGCGGTGATGGAAGCCGCCGCGGCCGTAAGCCTTCTTCTGAGAAAGCTCTCCAGAAACCTGTAGTGCCTGAGGTCTATCCTCAGGTTCTAGCGATTCCCATCGCCCGAAGGCCGCTTTTCCCCGGTTTCTATAAGGCTATTACCATTAAGGATCCCGAGGTGGCAAATGCAATCACCGAATCGATCAAGCGTGGTCAGCCATATGTTGGAGCTTTCTTGTTCAAGGATGAGAACGAGGATGAGGATGTGATTCGAAACCCTGAAGACGTCTACGACGTTGGTGTTTTCGCTCAAATCACAAGTGCCTTCCCTATCCATGGCCAAGAAGGTGCTTTGACTGCCATTCTGTACCCCCACCGCCGTATCAAGCTGTCTAGTCTGCTACCACCTGGTGGCCAAGACACTGCTAAGAAGACCGACTCCAAGACCGAAACCAAGGCCGAACCTGTGCCGGAACCGATTCCCCAGAAGCCTGCTGAAGAGGAAGCTACACCCGAGAAGAAGGGGGATGTTGTCGCCAGCTTCGAGGAGAGTGCCGTTGAGAAGAAGCCTGATCAGGTTGCTGAGAAGTACGAGCCAACATCATTCCTCAAGAGATACCCTGTTAGCTTGGTCAACGTTGAGAACCTCGTCGATGAGCCCTACGACCCCAAGAGCCCCGTTATTCGTGCTGTCACCAATGAGATTGTCAACGTTTTCAAGGAGGTTGCCACAATGAACAATCTGTTCCGAGACCAAATTTCTACCTTTTCTATGAGCCAGTCTACCGGAAACGTTACGTCAGAACCCGCCAAGCTGGCCGATTTTGCTGCTGCTGTGTCTTCAGGCGAGCAGAAGGAGCTTCAAGAAGTCCTTGGATGCTTAAATGTTGAGGAGAGAATGCAAAAGGCTCTCGTGGTACTCAAGAAAGAGCTTATGAACGCCCAGCTGCAGTCCAAGATTAGCAAGGATGTGGAGAATAAGATTAGCAAGAGACAGCGAGAGTACTGGCTTATGGAGCAAATGAAGGGTATCCGCCGTGAACTTGGCCTTGAGTCTGACGGCAAAGATAAGCTTGTCGAAAAGTTCAAGGAAAAGGCAAACAGCCTTGCCATGCCTGAAGCTGTACGCAAAGTCTTTGATGAGGAGCTTAACAAGCTTGCTCATCTTGAAACCGCTGCCTCCGAGTTCAACGTGACAAGAAACTATCTCGATTGGCTCACCCAAATCCCCTGGGGCAGGAGGAGTGCCGAGAACTTTGGCATTCCTCACGCTGTCAAGATCCTGGATGAAGATCACCACGGTCTGAAGGATGTCAAGGACCGCATTTTAGAGTTCATCGCCGTTGGCAAGCTTCGAGGCACTGTTGAGGGTAAGATCCTCTGCTTTGTCGGGCCTCCTGGTGTGGGTAAGACAAGTATTGGAAAATCTATTGCTCGTGCTCTCAACCGAGAATACTACCGATTCAGTGTCGGTGGCCTCACTGACGTCGCTGAGATCAAGGGTCACCGAAGAACCTACGTTGGTGCCCTACCTGGTCGTATGATTCAGGCTTTGAAGAAGTGCCAGACTGAGAACCCCCTGATCCTGATCGATGAGATCGACAAGATTGGCAGAGGTTACCAGGGTGATCCCTCATCTGCTCTGCTCGAGTTACTCGACCCTGAACAGAACAGCTCCTTCTTGGATCACTACATGGATGTGCCCGTGGACCTGTCCAAGGTTCTGTTCGTCTGCACTGCCAACATGACAGACACTATCCCTCGCCCTCTTTTGGATCGAATGGAGCTCATCACCCTTTCAGGCTACGTCGCCGACGAGAAGATGGCCATTGCTCAACGCTATCTTGCTCCTGCTGCCAAGGAGACTGCTGGACTTCAAAACGCCGATGTCACTTTGAGCGAGGAGGCTGTTGAAGAACTCATCAAGTCATACTGCCGTGAGTCCGGTGTCCGAAACCTCAAGAAGCAGATTGAGAAGGTATACCGAAAGTCTGCCCTCAAGATCGTCCAAGAGCTTGGCGAGGAGGTTCTACCTGAAGAGGAGGCTCTCACCGAGGAAGGCAAATCTGCTCTTGAGGAGGCCGAGAAGAAGAGCAAGGTGGAGGCTACCGCAGAAGGCAAGGAGGCTAAGGGGTCCAGCTCGAACGAGACTGGCGCCGCTACGGAGAAGCCTCGCAAGGCTCTCAAGGTTCCTGACTCTGTTCACGTTGTTATTGGCAAGGATAACCTGACTGACTACGTCGGCCCACCTGTCTTCACCTCTGACCGTCTCTACGAGGTCAGTCCTCCTGGTGTTTCCATGGGTCTCGCCTGGACGCAAATGGGTGGTGCTGCCATGTACATCGAGTCCATTCTTCAAGCCCCTCTCCGGCCCTCTACACGGCCTCACCTTGAGATTACTGGTAACCTTAAGAACGTCATGAAGGAATCCACTACCATCGCCTACTCTTTTGCCAAGTCCTTTATGGTCAAGCAATTCCCTGACAACCATTTCTTCGACAAGGCTAAGATGCATCTCCACGTCCCCGATGGAGCTGTCTCCAAGGATGGCCCATCTGCTGGTATTACCATGACCACTTCGCTCCTTTCACTTGCTCTTGATGCTCCTGTCAACCCTACAGTTGCCATGACTGGTGAGATCACACTCACCGGAAAGGTGTTGCGCATCGGCGGTCTTCGCGAAAAGACCGTCGCTGCTCGACGCGCTGGCTGCAAGACCATCATTTTCCCCAAGGACAACATGTCCGATTGGCTAGAGCTTCCTGAGGCATGTTTATTCCAATCATTTCAAATTTCAATGGAAATATTGCTAACAACTACTTATAGAACATCAAGGAGGGCCTTGAGGGCCATGCCGTGGCTTGGTACCCTGAAGTCTTCGATCTTGTTTTCCCCAACATTGATAAGGAGCAGGCCAACAAGTGCAAGATTTGCGAGTGGAAGGCTCAGCAAAAGAAGAGTGATGCCGAGCCTGCTGAAGAGGAGGACTAATCATGAGATGCGCACAGCGTTCTCGTTGATACACTGTAGCTACGCAGCTGCTGCCTTGCACTAGATCAAAAAGAACTGGTGTGAGGACAGCTGTAAGGCATGATTTGAGAGGCGTTTGGGCATGGGGTGAGAAATTAGATGAACGATATAAAGACTCCTACTCTTGTTATTACCAATATGTGGACATTGTACTATTAGAAGCATGCATTAGTGGTTTGTTTGGGGGCATAAGGCAGCGTGTAGTTGACGCCTCCATGTATAATTTACATGTATGAAAGCGACATACGTCATCCTACTTTACTATTTGGGTTGTTGTTTTGTGAACTGTCAAATCATTTGGCTCAAGTTTGAACATAGTTAGTACCATGACCCTCATAAGCCTCGTTTATGCCAGTAACAGCACGTGGGTAATATCTATTATGTTTGAGAGGTGTAGTTCGAGGCCTGCAATGTGGTTGCAGCTTGCAATGTAGGCTACTTGGAGGGTTCCAACATGCTGTGCCATAATCCTATTATCGGCTGACCGTTGAACCAATGGGTCGGGGCAAAAATAAAAGGCTGTCTTCCTAGATCCTGGACTGTTTGCTTCCGGACCTGGACCCTTCCGAGTGACTTGATTATGCCTTTCCTCGATGGCCAAGACATTGCCCTTTAAGATCCGCTTCTAAGTTCTCGGTCTATGGCGGCGCGGGATCGACGGGCCCAGGCACGGCACGAGCCTAGCCGTGTATTAATAGACATTTGGCCAAACAAAGAACAACAATCGCGCTGCAGTCTGAAAGTTTATCTTTGTCTTTCTCGTCATCATAGCCTTTGACACTATCTCAAGCGTCACAACAAAAAGAAGACGCCGTACTTCGTAGGATCGACTAAAGTAAGCGATCCGAGACAAATCTGCCGGGGCAGCCACCTTGCAAGGGCCAGTTGGCACCCAACCGAAGGTCTCAAGAAATCTGGAAGGCCGTTCGTACATATGCATATGTACCGGGAGTGTGTCGCGGCCCCATTGCTTGCATGGCGAACCGACAACCTGTCAAGACTAGGTAGCCTCACTCAAGAATTGCCCCAGCGGGCCATTCTGATTGATGCTGCTGTGCTGCACTAATGCCTGACCCCACGCGAGGCTCTTTGGGGATCTTGGCTGGTGGATTGGGCCTCAGTTCGCGTAAAGCTGAAAGCATCTCCAGTCCCTGTGTGACGTGACCCTTTTAATGATTGAGACGAGAGAGAAGAAAGTTGAAAGTTTGACAAACCACGCAAATGGGTAAGCTTAGGTATTTCCTTCCTGGGGCAGGTGCCTGATGGTGTGCGCGGTTTGGAGGATCCGGAATGGAAGAGAGCAAAGTCGCATTGGATATCTTCATGACAGTGTAATTGGTTGATGGAACGGTCTGCTGGACTGGTGATATTACGCATCGTGTCCTCGTTGGCGAATCGTGCAGGGGTCCATACTGGAGTTTGATACGACAATTGCTCTTCTGCGCTGCACGCTGTTCGAGTGCTTGCTGGCTGTACAATACGACCTCAAGTTTGGATGTCCAAACACCTTCTTGTACAATGCATCGCATGCAGTGCCTCGAACTCGCTGTTCTACTTAGCATTCAAGTTTGCTTGACATATGCCATTCGCAAACCAAACCCAGCTAGCCATTGCCCGCCTTGAATTAGAGGCCTAGAACGTCCATCTCGCAATGGATACCACCGCAGGCAGGAGTTGTCAAACAGTTATTGCGGTGTGCGACCGGTCAGCCCTTTCGTGGTGCTTATGATGATGGCGTATGCATTGGACTATTATGCGTCTTCTCGTGCGAGTTTGAAAGTCAGCAGCAAAATGACGCACGTTCATCAATGCATTCTTCGGCAAGACACGCATGCGCTTTCCTTTGAGCCAATGCCAAAATGTGTAGTTCTCGGATGTAATACTCGGTTAGTCCCTGGGATGACCCGACCCTTAGTTACCAATGGTGTGGTTGTAAATTGCAGCCGAGGGACTAGGTGTACAGTGAAGCTGTCACGATCTCTGTTTTGAGCAGGGGACTCGCTTGACAGGCGATGATGGATCATGACGAAGCCAGTTTTGATCAGGTGGGTTTAGAATGCGGAAGTGGATGTCTAGGTAAACTGCCATATTTTAACGCAGAAGGAGCTTTGGATATGCAATTTCATCCCTGCGCCTTCTTTTTGCATGTTGCCTTTTTGCACTGCACCTTCCTTTTCACATGGCCAGTTTATTTCGTAGCAAGGTACCTTAGGTAGTAGGCAGGCAATAGCAGGTAAACAATTATTGTCTGGGAATCGTAAAATGCAAATTTGTCTCCATCCGCGTGATACAGACTTTGCACATTTGGTATACGGCACCAACTCTAAAACATAATTGAACCGTGCACTCTCACTCTTTCACATCACCAGATAAACCAGTGCCAATTATTTGGATGTCCGATCCGCTCACAGTTCGAGGCTTGAAGCCTGACCAGGACACTCACACTCTCCGTGCCTAACCTAACGATGCATCACCGCCTTCCCCTGCGCTGAAGTAAACGCAAACTCGTGTCTAGCGTCGATGGAATGGGACGAGACAAGGGCATCTGAAAGGGGCCAACTCATCGATCGTTCCCCACCAACGAGCCGTCCACCGTCACCGTATCTCTCTCGAGAGGATGACACTACGAGTCGCAGACCAGCCAGGCGAGAACACAACTTGCTTGCCATGGAAGACAATGCTCGCCTAGCAGGGTCGTTTGGCTATCTACTTTTGGAGATTGATGATGAAAGTTCCAGTATGGTGGGATGAATGGGGGGCCATCGTTACGACGCCCACGTTGAAAAAGCCATGTACAAACGTCGTCAAGTCAAGCAACGACCCCTGATAGTCCCCGGTAAGTCTGGGGCAAAGTACCACCACAGCCCTGTGCTGACATCTGGGTTTGGGCAGTGGTGGCTTTGCTTTACTTTGCAGCGTGAAGTGAAGTGAGCAGTCGCACACATGGCATGTGTCGCAGTTGATTGCATCCAGCCCCTTCATAGGGCGGTCCGGCCAGAGCGTCATCAAGACACAAGCTTGGCCCGTACAAAAGGAATCACACGCCGTGACGGATGTTCTGTACAGGTGGTAGTGTGGCTCAGGCTCCTAAAGAGGCCCAAAGCAATCAAGGCCTAACTGGGTGCTAAACCAAACGTCAGAAGCCAGCCAGCCAGCGCCTCCTCCGCCCGCTCCGCCCGTCCCCGTGTCGTCCCGCCGCGACTAAAAGCCAACTATCCACTCAGCCCACACACACACATGTCCAGTCAGAGTCCACATCCACCACTATTGCCGCCGCTGCGTGCCCGTTTTAGGCTTTAGACCTCATTGTTACTGTCCATTGAATATCAACAGGGCGTCCATCGCAACTCCATCTGAACCATCTTCTGCTGCCTCAGGCTTTTTTTACTACATCTTACCCGGCAAATTCTTACTCACGCATCACGATAATTTCCCAATGCTTTAAAGGTTCCAACGCACTGATACTAATTACACCTCCGGCTTCGCTACCCGTGTGTTCGACCGCTCATCCAGAAGACCCGCTTCTCACCGACCGTTGCATTATCCCAGCCTCCCCGGGGCAGATATACCGACTGCAGCAACAACTTTCTTTTCTGGCTTGCTTTTGTATGGGCCAAGCATTGAGAAATTTCTCATCTTGCTTTTCTGGTCTTGAATCCTCATCCTTCATTGACGAACTGGAATCATTTCTTGGTGTACTTGGTGGTTTTTCACATTTGATGCTTGTTACTGGCTGGCATATTTCACCGTTGCCATTTCATCGACGTCTCCTATCTACATGGTAGCTGTTTTCCCATATCTTTCCTAAAAGCCCTTTGTTTCTATAACGAGCACACGTTGTGAAACGATACAGCGTGGTGCATGCGTTACCGGACACCGACTTAATATTGTGCTGCCGTCACTAAGTAACAATCGAACCATTACCGTTTCTGACACACCAACTTGGCTTGATACCGACACCAATTGTTGTGCTTGAAACCAGAAACAAGTATACAGTCGCATTGTCGCGGCCATGGCTCAGGCCGGCGTCATACCGTCCGAGCCATCGCAACCACTTCACACACCAACGGCAGTATCCGGTCCCCAGGGGTTCTTTCGAAAGCTCTTTGGCAGGCAGAATGGGAGCGGAGCTCTGTCAAAACCTGTAGAGCAACCCAAAGATATTCAGCATGAAGACGAATCAACTGACACCAATAAGGGCGGGCTGATCAGTCGAATGTCTCGAAGGGTTGTGCCAGGATTACCTCGATCGCAGACGTTTAAACGACAAATATCAGAAAGAAGGACTAATTTATCACCGGTCCAACCAACACCAGACGAAAGACGAGCCGTGTCTATGGACAGGCGCTCTAATAGAGCACGGAGTTCATCAGCCCAACCCGCAATCAACCCCCGTCTTAGCGCCCCGAGTTTTCTTGCTTCCCCCCTGGAAGAAACCCCACGATTTGTTCCTTCAATATCCGTCAATAACGTGGCAGATGTATCTTCCCAAGACTCAACCACAGAGTCTTTGCACCGGGATGACGATGTTACACTTGCCGACGACTGTCCAGTACAGGACAGCCTCTCTACTGCAGATACTCATTCCATATCAGCATCGCAGTATGAAGCCCTCATCCATGAGGAGCTCGAAAAGACTTGGATCTTGAATCTCAGCATGCACTTCCGTGATCGATCAAGGCGGGAGAAGTTCTTTGTCACGTATCGTGAACGTGATCATCTTTGGCGGCGTGTAACAATCTCTCTGGATTACCGAGATGCACCCCCAAATTCATTGGAGATGGATCTAATCCACACGCACTTCCAACGAGAGAAAAGCGCAAAGATTTACGAGGCCATCCGGGAAAGCTTGCGAGATATTCAGTTTTACGACACTGTAACAAATCTGAAGCTTCAGACCACTGACGGCAGGCTTCACGTTCACGTAGTTGAGGATGGAAATGTAGGTGAACATTGAGGAACCAACACGAGCAAAGCTAACAGCTGCCAGGAAATCATCCAATACCCAACTGTTGCTCAGATCAAGCACCTAGGATGCCGTCGCATTCGAGAGAGGGATATTGTATTTGAATCACACATGTCTGGATTTGTCTACAAAGTCAATGTTAATGGCCACACACTCATTAAGAAGGAAATCCCAAGCCCTGACACTATAGACGAGTTTCTTTATGAGATCAACGCCCTTAACGCATTACGATTTTCACGCAATGTCATTCACTTTTACGGTGTTGTGGTGGACGATGATGATCAACACGTGAAGGGACTCCTTATCAACTATGCAGACCAAGGAGCTCTGATCGATGTTATATACGAGCATTGCAAAGATGGCGATTATGGTCTGCCGTGGAAGACAAGAGAGAGATGGGCGCGACAAATCGTGGAGGGATTATCTGACATCCATGAATCCGGATTTGTACAGGGCGACTTTACCTTGTCAAACATCGTTATAGATGGATATGGCGATGCTAAAATCATTGACATCAACCGAAGAGGGTGCCCAGTAGGATGGGAGCCTCCGGAAGCGACACCGCTTATCGAGAGCAGCCAGCGCATTACGATGTACATTGGCGTCAAATCGGATCTTTACCAGCTAGGTATGGTTCTGTGGGCTCTGGCACTGCAAGAAGACGAGCCGGAAGCCCAGGGTCGAACCTTGATACTCGGTCCCGAAGTGAACATTCCGGATTGGTATCGACAGATGGCCGAAGTCTGCATGAGCGATGACCCGCGCATGCGACTTCAGGCACCTGCCTTACTGGAA